>NC_137866.1:212678-340178 GCF_963924005.1 Protomyctophum bolini
TATGGCACGCCGTTTTTCATCATTTTTGAGGATTGAAAAAAATGAAAAATGAAAAAAACGGTGGGTTATAGCCCATGTTTTTTGAAATTTTGAAAAAAAAAGTTAGCCTCGTTTCTCATCATTTTGGACCGTGGGCTATAGCCCATATCGTACGGCATACTATGGCACGCCGTTTTTCATCATTTTGAGGATTTTAAAAAAATGAAAATGAAAAAAAACGGTGGGTTATAGCCCATGTTTTTTGAAATTTTGAAAAAAAAGTTAGCCTCGTTTCTCATCATTTTGGACCGTGGGCTATAGCCCATATCGTACGGCATACTATGGCACGCCGTTTTTCATCATTTTTGAGGATTTGAAAAAAATGAAAATGAAAAAACGGTGGGTTATAGCCCATGTTTTTTGAAATTTTGAAAAAAAAGTTAGCCTCGTTTCTCATCATTTTGGACCGTGGGCTATAGCCCATATCGTACGGCATACTATGGCACGCCGTTTTTCATCATTTTTGAGGATTTGAAAAAAATGAAAAATTGAAAAAAAAACGGTGGGTTATAGCCCATGTTTTTTGAAATTTTGAAAAAAAAGTTAGCCTCGTTCTCATCATTTTGGACCGTGGGCTATAGCCCATATCGTACGGCATACTATGGCACGCCGTTTTTCATCATTTTTGAGGATTTGAAAAAAATGAAAAACGGTGGGTTATAGCCCATGTTTTTTGAAATTTTGAAAAAAAAAGTTAGCCTCGTTTCTCATCATTTTGGACCGTGGGCTATAGCCCATATCGTACGGCATACTATGGCACGCCGTTTTTCATCATTTTTAAAGATTTGAAAAAAATGAAAAATGAAAAAAACGGTGGGTTATAGCCCATGTTTTTTTAAATTTTGAAAAAAAAAGTTAGCCTCGTTTCTCATCATTTTGGACCGTGGGCTATAGCCCATATCGTACGGCATACTATGGCACGCCGTTTTTCATCATTTTTGAGGATTTGAAAAAAATGAAAAATGAAAAAAACGGTGGGTTATAGCCCATGTTTTTTGAAATTTTGAAAAAAGAAAGTTAGCCTCGTTTCTCATCATTTTGGACCGTGGGCTATAGCCCATATCGTACGGCATACTATGGCACGCCGTTTTTCATCATTTTTGAGGATTTGAAAAATGAAAATGAAAAAAACGGTGGGTTATAGCCATGTTTTTTGAAATTTTGAAAAAAAAGTTAGCCTCGTTTCTCATCATTTTGGACCGTGGGCTATAGCCCATATCGTACGGCATACTATGGCACGCCGTTTTTCATCATTTTTGAGGATTTGAAAAAATGAAAAAGAAAAAAACGGTGGGTTATAGCCCATGTTTTTGAAATTTTGAAAAAAAAAGTTAGCCTCGTTTCTCATCATTTTGGACCGTGGGCTATAGCCCATATCGTACGGCATACTATGGCACGCCGTTTTTCATCATTTTTGAGGATTTGAAAAAAATGAAAAATGAAAAAAAACGGTGGGTTATAGCCCATGTTTTTTGAAATTTTGAAAAAAAAAGTTAGCCTCGTTTCTCATCATTTTGGACCGTGGGCTATAGCCCATATCGTACGGCATACTATGGCACGCCGTTTTTCATCATTTTGAGGATTTGAAAAAAATGAAAAATGAAAAAACGGTGGGTTATAGCCCATGTTTTTTGAAATTTGAAAAAAAAGTTAGCCTCGTTTCTCATCATTTTGGACCGTGGGCTATAGCCCATATCGTACGGCATACTATGGCACGCCGTTTTTCATCATTTTTGAGGATTTGAAAAATGAAAAATGAAAAAACGGTGGGTTATAGCCCATGTTTTTTTAAATTTGAAAAAAAAAGTTAGCCTCGTTTCTCATCATTTTGGACCGTGGGCTATAGCCCATATCGTACGGCATACTATGGCACGCCGTTTTTCATCATTTTTGAGGATTTGAAAAAAATTAAAAACGGTGGGTTATAGCCCATGTTTTTTGAAATTTTGAAAAAAAAAGTTAGCCTCGTTTCTCATCATTTGGACCGTGGGCTATAGCCCATATCGTACGGCATACTATGGCACGCCGTTTTTCATCATTTTTTGAGGATTTGAAAAAAATGAAAAATGAAAAAAACGGTGGGTTATAGCCCATGTTTTTTGAAATTTTGAAAAAAAAAGTTAGCCTCGTTTCTCATCATTTGGACCGTGGGCTATAGCCCATATCGTACGGCATACTATGGCACGCCGTTTTTCATCATTTTTGAGGATTTGAAAAAATGAAAAATGAAAAAAACGGTGGGTTATAGCCCATGTTTTTGAAATTTGAAAAAAAAAGTTAGCCTCGTTTCTCATCATTTTGGACCGTGGGCTATAGCCCATATCGTACGGCATACTATGGCACGCCGTTTTTCATCATTTTTGAGGATTTGAAAAAAATGAAAATGAAAAAACGGTGGGTTATAGCCCATGTTTTTTGAAATTTGAAAAAAAAGTTAGCCTCGTTTCTCATCATTTTGGACCGTGGGCTATAGCCCATATCGTACGGCATACTATGGCACGCCGTTTTTCATCATTTTTGAGGATTTGAAAAAAATGAAAATGAAAAAAACGGTGGGTTATAGCCCATGTTTTTTTTATTTTGAAAAAAAAGTTAGCCTCGTTTCTCATCATTTTGGACCGTGGGCTATAGCCCATATCGTACGGCATACTATGGCACGCCGTTTTTCATCATTTTGAGGATTTGAAAAAAATTAAAAAACGGTGGGTTATAGCCCATGTTTTTTGAAATTTTGAAAAAAAAAGTTAGCCTCGTTTCTCATCATTTTGGACCGTGGGCTAGTAGCCCATATCGTACGGCATACTATGGCACGCCGTTTTTCATCATTTTTGAGGATTTGAAAAAAATGAAAAATGAAAAAAACGGTGGGTTATAGCCCATGTTTTTTGAAATTTTGAAAAAAAAGTTAGCCTCGTTTCTCATCATTTTGGACCGTGGGCTATAGCCCATATCGTACGGCATACTATGGCACGCCGTTTTTCATCATTTTTGAGGATTTGAAAAAAATGAAAAAACGGTGGGTTATAGCCCATGTTTTTTGAAATTTTGAAAAAAAAAGTTAGCCTCGTTTCTCATCATTTTGGACCGTGGGCTATAGCCCATATCGTACGGCATACTATGGCACGCCGTTTTTCATCATTTTTGAGGATTTGAAAAAATGAAAAATGAAAAAAACGGTGGGTTATAGCCCATGTTTTTTGAAATTTTGAAAAAAAAAGTTAGCCTCGTTTCTCATCATTTTGGACCGTGGGCTATAGCCCATATCGTACGGCATACTATGGCACGCCGTTTTTCATCATTTTTGAGGATTTGAAAAAAATGAAAAATGAAAAAAACGGTGGGTTATAGCCCATGTTTTTTGAAATTTTGAAAAAAAAAGTTAGCCTCGTTTCTCATCATTTTGGACCGTGGGCTATAGCCCATATCGTACGGCATACTATGGCACGCCGTTTTTCATCATTTTTGAGGATTTGAAAAAAATGAAAAATGAAATAAACGGTGGGTTATAGCCCATGTTTTTTGAAATTTTGAAAAAAAAGGTTAGCCTCGTTTCTCATCATTTTGGACCGTGGGCTATAGCCCATATCGTACGGCATACTATGGCACGCCGTTTTTCATCATTTTTGAGGATTTGAAAAAAATGAAAAATGAAAAAACGGTGGGTTATAGCCCATGTTTTTTGAAATTTGAAAAAAAAAGTTAGCCTCGTTTCTCATCATTTTGGACCGTGGGCTATAGCCCATATCGTACGGCATACTATGGCACGCCGTTTTTCATCATTTTTGAGGATTTGAAAAAAATGAAAAATGAAAAAAACGGTGGGTTATAGCCCATGTTTTTTTTAATTTTGAAAAAAAAAGTTAGCCTCGTTTCTCATCATTTTGGACCGTGGGCTATAGCCCATATCGTACGGCATACTATGGCACGCCGTTTTTCATCATTTTTGAGGATTTGAAAAAAATTAAAAAACGGTGGGTTATAGCCCATGTTTTTTGAAATTTTGAAAAAAAAAGTTAGCCTCGTTTCTCATCATTTTGGACCGTGGGCTGTAGCCCATATCGTACGGCATACTATGGCACGCCGTTTTTCATCATTTTTGAGGATTTGAAAAAAATGAAAAATGAAAAAAACGGTGGGTTATAGCCCATGTTTTTTGAAATTTTGAAAAAAAAGTTAGCCTCGTTTCTCATCATTTTGGACCGTGGGCTATAGCCCATATCGTACGGCATACTATGGCACGCCGTTTTTCATCATTTTTGAGGATTTGAAAAAAATGAAAAACGGTGGGTTATAGCCCATGTTTTTTGAAATTTTGAAAAAAAAAGTTAGCCTCGTTTCTCATCATTTTGGACCGTGGGCTATAGCCCATATCGTACGGCATACTATGGCACGCCGTTTTTCATCATTTTTGAGGATTTGAAAAAAATGAAAAATGAAAAAAACGGTGGGTTATAGCCCATGTTTTTTGAAATTTTGAAAAAAAAGTTAGCCTCGTTTCTCATCATTTTGGACCGTGGGCTATAGCCCATATCGTACGGCATACTATGGCACGCCGTTTTTCATCATTTTTGAGGATTTGAAAAAAATGAAAAATGAAAAAAACGGTGGGTTATAGCCCATGTTTTTTGAAATTTTGAAAAAAAAAGTTAGCCTCGTTTCTCATCATTTTGGACCGTGGGCTATAGCCCATATCGTACGGCATACTATGGCACGCCGTTTTTCATCATTTTTGAGGATTTGAAAAAAATGAAAAATGAAATAAACGGTGGGTTATAGCCCATGTTTTTTGAAATTTTGAAAAAAAAGGTTAGCCTCGTTTCTCATCATTTTGGACCGTGGGCTATAGCCCATATCGTACGGCATACTATGGCACGCCGTTTTTCATCATTTTTGAGGATTTGAAAAAAATGAAAAATGAAAAAAACGGTGGGTTATAGCCCATGTTTTTTGAAATTTTGAAAAAAAAAGTTAGCCTCGTTTCTCATCATTTTGGACCGTGGGCTATAGCCCATATCGTACGGCATACTATGGCACGCCGTTTTTCATCATTTTTGAGGATTTGAAAAAAATGAAAAATGAAAAAAACGGTGGGTTATAGCCCATGTTTTTTGAAATTTGAAAAAAAAAGTTAGCCTCGTTTCTCATCATTTTGGACCGTGGGCTATAGCCCATATCGTACGGCATACTATGGCACGCCGTTTTTCATCATTTTTGAGGATTTGAAAAAAATGAAAAATGAAAAAAACGGTGGGTTATAGCCCATGTTTTTTTTTATTTTGAAAAAAAAAGTTAGCCTCGTTTCTCATCATTTTGGACCGTGGGCTATAGCCCATATCGTACGGCATACTATGGCACGCCGTTTTTCATCATTTTTGAGGATTTGAAAAAAATTAAAAACGGTGGGTTATAGCCCATGTTTTTTGAAATTTTGAAAAAAAAAGTTAGCCTCGTTTCTCATCATTTTGGACCGTGGGCTGTAGCCCATATCGTACGGCATACTATGGCACGCCGTTTTTCATCATTTTTGAGGATTTGAAAAAAATGAAAAATGAAAAAAACGGTGGGTTATAGCCCATGTTTTTTGAAATTTTGAAAAAAAAGTTAGCCTCGTTTCTCATCATTTTGGACCGTGGGCTATAGCCCATATCGTACGGCATACTATGGCACGCCGTTTTTCATCATTTTTGAGGATTTGAAAAAAAATGAAAAAACGGTGGGTTATAGCCCATGTTTTTTGAAATTTTGAAAAAAAAAGTTAGCCTCGTTTCTCATCATTTTGGACCGTGGGCTATAGCCCATATCGTACGGCATACTATGGCACGCCGTTTTTCATCATTTTTGAGGATTTGAAAAAAATGAAAAATGAAAAAAACGGTGGGTTATAGCCCATGTTTTTTGAAATTTTGAAAAAAAAAGTTAGCCTCGTTTCTCATCATTTTGGACCGTGGGCTATAGCCCATATCGTACGGCATACTATGGCACGCCGTTTTTCATCATTTTTGAGGATTTGAAAAAAATGAAAAATGAAAAAAACGGTGGGTTATAGCCCATGTTTTTTGAAATTTTGAAAAAAAAAGTTAGCCTCGTTTCTCATCATTTTGGACCGTGGGCTATAGCCCATATCGTACGGCATACTATGGCACGCCGTTTTTCATCATTTTTGAGGATTTGAAAAAAATGAAAAATGAAATAAACGGTGGGTTATAGCCCATGTTTTTTGAAATTTTGAAAAAAAAGGTTAGCCTCGTTTCTCATCATTTTGGACCGTGGGCTATAGCCCATATCGTACGGCATACTATGGCACGCCGTTTTTCATCATTTTTGAGGATTTGAAAAAAATGAAAAATGAAAAAAACGGTGGGTTATAGCCCATGTTTTTTGAAATTTTGAAAAAAAAAGTTAGCCTCGTTTCTCATCATTTTGGACCGTGGGCTATAGCCCATATCGTACGGCATACTATGGCACGCCGTTTTTCATCATTTTTGAGGATTTGAAAAAAATGAAAAATGAAAAAAACGGTGGGTTATAGCCCATGTTTTTTGAAATTTTGAAAAAAAAAGTTAGCCTCGTTTCTCATCATTTTGGACCGTGGGCTATAGCCCATATCGTACGGCATACTATGGCACGCCGTTTTTCATAATTTTTGAGGATTTGAAAAAATGAAAAATGAAAAAAACGGTGGGTTATAGCCCATGTTTTTTAAATTTTGAAAAAAAAAGTTAGCCTCGTTTCTCATCATTTTGGACCGTGGGCTATAGCCCATATCGTACGGCATACTATGGCACGCCGTTTTTCATCATTTTTGAGGATTTGAAAAAAATGAAAAACGGTGGGTTATAGCCCATGTTTTTTGAAATTTTGAAAAAAAAGTTAGCCTCGTTTCTCATCATTTTGGACCGTGGGCTATAGCCCATATCGTACGGCATACTATGGCACGCCGTTTTTCATCATTTTTGAGGATTTGAAAAAAATGAAAAATGAAAAAAACGGTGGGTTATAGCCCATGTTTTTTGAAATTTTGAAAAAAAAAGTTAGCCTCGTTTCTCATCATTTTGGACCGTGGGCTATAGCCCATATCGTACGGCATACTATGGCACGCCGTTTTTCATCATTTTTGAGGATTTGAAAAAAATGAAAAATGAAAAAAACGGTGGGTTATAGCCCATGTTTTTTGAAATTTTGAAAAAAAAAGTTAGCCTCGTTTCTCATCATTTTGGACCGTGGGCTATAGCCCATATCGTACGGCATACTATGGCACGCCGTTTTTCATCATTTTTGAGGATTTGAAAAAAATGAAAAATGAAATAAACGGTGGGTTATAGCCCATGTTTTTTGAAATTTTGAAAAAAAAAGGTTAGCCTCGTTTCTCATCATTTTGGACCGTGGGCTATAGCCCATATCGTACGGCATACTATGGCACGCCGTTTTTCATCATTTTTGAGGATTTGAAAAAAATGAAAAATGAAAAAAACGGTGGGTTATAGCCCATGTTTTTTGAAATTTTGAAAAAAAAAGTTAGCCTCGTTTCTCATCATTTTGGACCGTGGGCTATAGCCCATATCGTACGGCATACTATGGCACGCCGTTTTTCATAATTTTTGAGGATTTGAAAAAAATGAAAAATGAAAAAAACGGTGGGTTATAGCCCATGTTTTTTAAAATTTTGAAAAAAAAAGTTAGCCTCGTTTCTCATCATTTTGGACCGTGGGCTATAGCCCATATCGTACGGCATACTATGGCACGCCGTTTTTCATCATTTTTGAGGATTTGAAAAAAAATGAAAAACGGTGGGTTATAGCCCATGTTTTTTTAAATTAAAAAAAAAAAGTTAGCCTCGTTTCTCATCATTTTGGACCGTGGGCTATAGCCCATATCGTATCCTATGGCACGCCGTTTTTCATCATTTTTGAGGATTTGAAAAAAATGAAAAACGGTGGGTTATAGCCAATGTTTTTTGAAATTTTGAAAAAAAAGTTAGCCTCGTTTCTCATCATTTTGGACCGTGGGCTATAGCCCATATCGTACGGCATACTATGGCACGCCGTTTTTCATCATTTTTGAGGATTTGAAAAAAATGAAAAATGAAAAAAACGGTGTGTTATAGCCCATGTTTTTTGAAATTTTGAAAAAAAAGTTAGCCTCGTTTCTCATCATTTTGGACCGTGGGCTATAGCCCATATCGTACGGCATACTATGGCACGCCGTTTTTCATCATTTTTGAGGATTTGAAAAAAATGAAAAATGAAAAAAACGGTGGGTTATAGCCCATGTTTTTTGAAATTTTGAAAAAAAAAGTTAGCCTCGTTTCTCATCATTTTGGACCGTGGGCTATAGCCCATATCGTACGGCAAACTATGGCACGCCGTTTTTCATCATTTTTGAGGATTTGAAGAAAAATGAAAAAAACGGTGGGTTATAGCCCATGTTTTTTGAAATTTTGAAAAAAAAAGTTAGCCTCGTTTCTCATCATTTTGGACCGTGGGCTATAGCCCATATCGTACGGCATACTATGGCACGCCGCTTTTCATCATTTTTGAGGATTTGAAAAAAATGAAAAACGGTGGGTTATAGCCCATGTTTTTTTAAATTAAAAAAAAAAAGTTAGCCTCGTTTCTCATCATTTTGGACCGTGGGCTATAGCCCATATCGTATCCTATGGCACGCCGTTTTTCATCATTTTTGAGGATTTGAAAAAAATGAAAAATGAAAAAAACGGTGGGTTATAGCCCATGTTTTTTGAAATTTTGAAAAAAAAAGTTAGCCTCGTTTCTCATCATTTTGGACCGTGGGCTATAGCCCATATCGTACGGCATACTATGGCACGCCGTTTTTCATCATTTTTGAGGATTTGAAAAAAATGAAAAATGAAAAAAACGGTGGGTTATAGCCCATGTTTTTTAAATTTTGAAAAAAAAAGTTAGCCTCGTTTCTCATCATTTTGGACCGTGGGCTATAGCCCATATCGTACGGCATACTATGGCACGCCGTTTTTCATCATTTTTGAGGATTTGAAAAAAATGAAAAATGAAAAAAACGGTGGGTTATAGCCCATGTTTTTTGAAATTTTGAAAAAAGAAAGTTAGCCTCGTTTCTCATCATTTTGGACCGTGGGCTATAGCCCATATCGTACGGCATACTATGGCACGCCGTTTTTCATCATTTTTGAGGATTTGAAAAAAATGAAAAACGGTGGGTTATAGCCCATGTTTTTTGAAATTTTGAAAAAAAAAGTTAGCCTCGTTTCTCATCATTTTGGACCGTGGGCTATAGCCCATATCGTACGGCATACTATGGCACGCCGTTTTTCATCATTTTTGAGGATTTGAAAAAAATGAAAAATGAAAAAAACGGTGGGTTATAGCCCATGTTTTTTGAAATTTTGAAAAAAAAAGTTAGCCTCGTTTCTCATCATTTTGGACCGTGGGCTATAGCCCATATCGTACGGCATACTATGGCACGCCGTTTTTCATCATTTTTGAGGATTTGAAAAAAGTGAAAAATGAAAAAAACGGTGGGTTATAGCCCATGTTTTTTGAAATTTTGAAAAAAAAAGTTAGCCTCGTTTCTCATCATTTTGGACCGTGGGCTATAGCCCATATCGTACGGCATACTATGGCACGCCGTTTTTCATCATTTTTGAGGATTTGAAAAAAATGAAAAATGAAAAAAACGGTGGGTTATAGCCCATGTTTTTTGAAATTTGAAAAAAAAAGTTAGCCTCGTTTCTCATCATTTTGGACCGTGGGCTATAGCCCATATCGTACGGCATACTATGGCACGCCGTTTTTCATCATTTTTGAGGATTTGAAAAAAATGAAAAATGAAAAAAACGGTGGGTTATAGCCCATGTTTTTTGTAATTTTGAAAAAAAAAGTTAGCCTCGTTTCTCATCATTTTGGACCGTGGGCTATAGCCCATATCGTACGGCATACTATGGCACGCCGTTTTTCATCATTTTTGAGGATTTGAAAAAAATTAAAAACGGTGGGTTATAGCCCATGTTTTTTGAAATTTTGAAAAAAAAAGTTAGCCTCGTTTCTCATCATTTTGGACCGTGGGCTGTAGCCCATATCGTACGGCATACTATGGCACGCCGTTTTTCATCATTTTTGAGGATTTGAAAAAATGAAAAATGAAAAAAACGGTGGGTTATAGCCCATGTTTTTTGAAATTTTGAAAAAAAAGTTAGCCTCGTTTCTCATCATTTTGGACCGTGGGCTATAGCCCATATCGTACGGCATACTATGGCACGCCGTTTTTCATCATTTTTGAGGATTTGAAAAAAAATGAAAAACGGTGGGTTATAGCCCATGTTTTTTGAAATTTTGAAAAAAAAGTTAGCCTCGTTTCTCATCATTTTGGACCGTGGGCTATAGCCCATATCGTACGGCATACTATGGCACGCCGTTTTTCATCATTTTTGAGGATTTGAAAAAAATGAAAAATGAAAAAAACGGTGGGTTATAGCCCATGTTTTTTGAAATTTTGAAAAAAAAAGTTAGCCTCGTTTCTCATCATTTTGGACCGTGGGCTATAGCCCATATCGTACGGCATACTATGGCACGCCGTTTTTCATCATTTTTGAGGATTTGAAAAAAATGAAAAATGAAAAAAACGGTGGGTTATAGCCCATGTTTTTTGAAATTTTGAAAAAAAAAGTTAGCCTCGTTTCTCATCATTTTGGACCGTGGGCTATAGCCCATATCGTACGGCATACTATGGCACGCCGTTTTTCATCATTTTTGAGGATTTGAAAAAAATGAAAAATGAAAAAAACGGTGGGTTATAGCCCATGTTTTTTGAAATTTTGAAAAAAAAAGTTAGCCTCGTTTCTCATCATTTTGGACCGTGGGCTATAGCCCATATCGTACGGCATACTATGGCACGCCGTTTTTCATCATTTTTGAGGATTTGAAAAAAATGAAAAATGAAAAAAACGGTGGGTTATAGCCCATGTTTTTGAAATTTTGAAAAAAAAGTTAGCCTCGTTTCTCATCATTTTGGACCGTGGGCTATAGCCCATATCGTACGGCATACTATGGCACGCCGTTTTTCATCATTTTTGAGGATTTGAAAAAAATGAAAAATGAAAAAAACGGTGGGTTATAGCCCATGTTTTTTGAAATTTTGAAAAAAAAAGTTAGCCTCGTTTCTCATCATTTTGGACCGTGGGCTATAGCCCATATCGTACGGCATACTATGGCACGCCGTTTTTCATAATTTTTGAGGATTTGAAAAAAATGAAAATGAAAAAAACGGTGGGTTATAGCCCATGTTTTTTAAAATTTTGAAAAAAAAAAGTTAGCCTCGTTTCTCATCATTTTGGACCGTGGGCTATAGCCCATATCGTACGGCATACTATGGCACGCCGTTTTTCATCATTTTTGAGGATTTGAAAAAATGAAAATGAAAAAACGGTGGGTTATAGCCCATGTTTTTTGAAATTTTGAAAAAAAAGTTAGCCTCGTTTCTCATCATTTTGGACCGTGGGCTATAGCCCATATCGTACGGCATACTATGGCACGCCGTTTTTCATCATTTTTGAGGATTTGAAAAATAAATGAAAAACGGTGGGTTATAGCCCATGTTTTTTGAAATTTTGGAAAAAAAAAGTTAGCCTCGTTTCTCATCATTTTGGACCGTGGGCTATAGCCCATATCGTACGGCATAACCGTGGGCTATAGCCCATATCGTACGGCATACTATGGCACGCCGTTTTTCATCATTTTTGAGGATTTGAAAAAAATGAAAAATGAAAAAAACGGTGGGTTATAGCCCATGTTTTTTGAAATTTTGAAAAAAAAAGTTAGCCTCGTTTCTCATCATTTTGGACCGTGGGCTATAGCCCATATCGTACGGCATACTATGGCACGCCGTTTTTCATCATTTTTGAGGATTTGAAAAAAATGAAAAATGAAAAAAACGGTGGGTTATAGCCCATGTTTTTTGAAATTTTGGAAAAAAAAGTTAGCCTCGTTTCTCATCATTTTGGACCGTGGGCTATAGCCCATATCGTACGGCATACTATGGCACGCCGTTTTTCATCATTTTTGAGGATTTGAAAAAAATGAAAAATGAAAAAAACGGTGGGTTATAGCCCATGTTTTTTGAAATTTTGAAAAAAAAAGTTAGCCTCGTTTCTCATCATTTTGGACCGTGGGCTATAGCCCATATCGTACGGCATACTATGGCACGCCGTTTTTCATCATTTTTGAGGATTTGAAAAAAATGAAAAATGAAAAAAACGGTGGGTTATAGCCCATGTTTTTTGAAATTTTGAAAAAAAAAGTTAGCCTCGTTTCTCATCATTTTGGACCGTGGGCTATAGCCCATATCGTACGGCATACTATGGCACGCCGTTTTTCATCATTTTTGAGGATTTGAAAAAAATGAAAAATGAAAAAAACGGTGGGTTATAGCCCATGTTTTTTGAAATTTTGAAAAAAAAAGTTAGCCTCGTTTCTCATCATTTTGGACCGTGGGCTATAGCCCATATCGTACGGCATACTATGGCACGCCGTTTTTCATCATTTTTGAGGATTTGAAAAAAATGAAAAATGAAAAAAACGGTGGGTTATAGCCCATGTTTTTTGAAATTTTGAAAAAAAAAGTTAGCCTCGTTTCTCATCATTTTGGACCGTGGGCTATAGCCCATATCGTACGGCATACTATGGCACGCCGTTTTTCATCATTTTTGAGGATTTGAAAAAAATGAAAAATGAAAAAAACGGTGGGTTATAGCCCATGTTTTTTGAAATTTTGAAAAAAAAAGTTAGCCTCGTTTCTCATCATTTTGGACCGTGGGCTATAGCCCATATCGTACGGCATACTATGGCACGCCGTTTTTCATCATTTTTGAGGATTTGAAAAAAATGAAAAATGAAAAAAACGGTGGGTTATAGCCCATGTTTTTTGAAATTTTGAAAAAAAAAGTTAGCCTCGTTTCTCATCATTTTGGACCGTGGGCTATAGCCCATATCGTACGGCATACTATGGCACGCCGTTTTTCATCATTTTTGAGGATTTGAAAAAAATGAAAAATGAAAAAAACGGTGGGTTATAGCCCATGTTTTTTGAAATTTTGAAAAAAAAAGTTAGCCTCGTTTCTCATCATTTTGGACCGTGGGCTATAGCCCATATCGTACGGCATACTATGGCACGCCGTTTTTCATCATTTTTGAGGATTTGAAAAAAATGAAAAATGAAAAAAACGGTGGGTTATAGCCCATGTTTTTTGAAATTTTGAAAAAAAAAGTTAGCCTCGTTTCTCATCATTTTGGACCGTGGGCTATAGCCCATATCGTACGGCATACTATGGCACGCCGTTTTTCATCATTTTTGAGGATTTGAAAAAAATGAAAAATGAAAAAAACGGTGGGTTATAGCCCATGTTTTTTGAAATTTTGAAAAAAAAAGTTAGCCTCGTTTCTCATCATTTTGGACCGTGGGCTATAGCCCATATCGTACGGCATACTATGGCACGCCGTTTTTCATCATTTTTGAGGATTTGAAAAAAATGAAAAATGAAAAAAACGGTGGGTTATAGCCCATGTTTTTTGAAATTTTGAAAAAAAAAGTTAGCCTCGTTTCTCATCATTTTGGACCGTGGGCTATAGCCCATATCGTACGGCATACTATGGCACGCCGTTTTTCATCATTTTTGAGGATTTGAAAAAAATGAAAAATGAAAAAAACGGTGGGTTATAGCCCATGTTTTTTGAAATTTTGAAAAAAAAAGTTAGCCTCGTTTCTCATCATTTTGGACCGTGGGCTATAGCCCATATCGTACGGCATACTATGGCACGCCGTTTTTCATCATTTTTGAGGATTTGAAAAAAATGAAAAATGAAAAAAACGGTGGGTTATAGCCCATGTTTTTTGAAATTTTGAAAAAAAAAGTTAGCCTCGTTTCTCATCATTTTGGACCGTGGGCTATAGCCCATATCGTACGGCATACTATGGCACGCCGTTTTTCATCATTTTTGAGGATTTGAAAAAAATGAAAAATGAAAAAAACGGTGGGTTATAGCCCATGTTTTTTGAAATTTTGAAAAAAAAAGTTAGCCTCGTTTCTCATCATTTTGGACCGTGGGCTATAGCCCATATCGTACGGCATACTATGGCACGCCGTTTTTCATCATTTTTGAGGATTTGAAAAAAATGAAAAATGAAAAAAACGGTGGGTTATAGCCCATGTTTTTTGAAATTTTGAAAAAAAAAGTTAGCCTCGTTTCTCATCATTTTGGACCGTGGGCTATAGCCCATATCGTACGGCATACTATGGCACGCCGTTTTTCATCATTTTTGAGGATTTGAAAAAAATGAAAAATGAAAAAAACGGTGGGTTATAGCCCATGTTTTTTGAAATTTTGAAAAAAAAAGTTAGCCTCGTTTCTCATCATTTTGGACCGTGGGCTATAGCCCATATCGTACGGCATACTATGGCACGCCGTTTTTCATCATTTTTGAGGATTTGAAAAAAATGAAAAATGAAAAAAACGGTGGGTTATAGCCCATGTTTTTTGAAATTTTGAAAAAAACAAGTTAGCCTCGTTTCTCATCATTTTGGACCGTGGGCTATAGCCCATATCGTACGGCATACTATGGCACGCCGTTTTTCATCATTTTTGAGGATTTGAAAAAAATGAAAAATGAAAAAAACGGTGGGTTATAGCCCATGTTTTTTGAAATTTTGAAAAAAAAGTTAGCCTCGTTTCTCATCATTTTGGACCGTGGGCTATAGCCCATATCGTACGGCATACTATGGCACGCCGTTTTTCATCATTTTTGAGGATTTGAAAAAAAATAAAAATGAAAAAAACGGTGGGTTATAGCCCATGTTTTTTGAAATTTTGAAAAAAAAAGTTAGCCTCGTTTCTCATCATTTTGGACCGTGGGCTATAGCCCATATCGTACGGCATACTATGGCACGCCGTTTTTCATCATTTTTGAGGATTTGAAAAAAATTAAAAATTAAAAAAACGGTGGGTTATAGCCCATGTTTTTTGAAATTTTGAAAAAAAAAGTTAACCTCGTTTCTCATCATTTTGGACCGTGGGCTATAGCCCATATCGTACGGCATACTATGGCACGCCGTTTTTCATCATTTTTGAGGATTTGAAAAAAATGAAAAATGAAAAAAACGGTGGGTTATAGCCCATGTTTTTTGAAATTTTGAAAAAAAAAGTTAGCCTTGTTTCTCATCATTTTGGACCGTGGGCTATAGCCCATATCGTACGGCATACTATGGCACGCCGTTTTTCATCATTTTTGAGGATTTGAAAAAAATTAAAAATGAAAAAAACGGTGGGTTATAGCCCATGTTTTTTGAAATTTTGAAAAAAAAGTTAGCCTCGTTTCTCATCATTTTGGACCGTGGGCTATAGCCCATATCGTACGGCATAACTATGGCACGCCGTTTTTCATCATTTTTGAGGATTTAAAAAAAATGAAAAATGAAAAAAACGGTGGGTTATAGCCCATGTTTTTTGAAATTTTGAAAAAAAAAGTTAGCCTCGTTTCTCATCATTTTGGACCGTGGGCTATAGCCCATATCGTACGGCATACTATGGCACGCCGTTTTTCATCATTTTTGAGGATTTGAAAAAAATGAAAAATGAAAAAAACGGTGGGTTATAGCCCATGTTTTTTGAAATTTTGAAAAAAAAAGTTAGCCTCGTTTCTCATCATTTTGGACCGTGGGCTATAGCCCATATCGTACGGCATACTATGGCACGCCGTTTTTCATCATTTTTGAGGATTTGAAAAAAATGAAAAATGAAAAAAACGGTGGGTTATAGCCCATGTTTTTTGAAATTTTGAAAAAAAAAGTTAGCCTCGTTTCTCATCATTTTGGACCGTGGGCTATAGCCCATATCGTACGGCATACTATGGCACGCCGTTTTTCATCATTTTTGAGGATTTGAAAAAAATTAAAAATGAAAAAAACCGTGGGTTATAGCCCATGTTTTTTTAAATTTTGAAAAAAAAAGTTAGCCTCGTTTCTCATCATTTTGGACCGTGGGCTATAGCCCATATTGTACGGCATACTATGGCACGCCGTTTTTCATCATTTTTGAGGATTTGAAAAAAATGAAAAATGAAAAAAACGGTGGGTTATAGCCCATGTTTTTGAAATTTTGAAAAAAAAAGTTAGCCTCGTTTCTCATCATTTTGGACCGTGGGCTATAGCCCATATCGTACGGCATACTATGGCACGCCGTTTTTCATCATTTTTGAGGATTTAAAAAAATGAAAAATAAAAAAAACGGTGGGTTATAGCCCATGTTTTTTGAAATTTTGAAAAAAAAACGTTAGCCTCGTTTCTCATCATTTTGGACCGTGGGCTATAGCCCATATCGTACGGCATACAATGGCACGCCGTTTTTCATCATTTTTGAGGATTTGAAAAAATGAAAAATGAAAAAAACGGTGGGTTATAGCCCATGTTTTTTGAAATTTTGAAAAAAAAAGTTAGCCTCGTTTCTCATCATTTTGGACCGTGGGCTATAGCCCATATCGTACGGCATACTATGGCACGCCGTTTTTCATCATTTTTGAGGATTTGAAAAAAATGAAAAATGAAAAAAACGGTGGGTTATAGCCCATGTTTTTTGAAATTTTGAAAAAGAAAGTTAGCCTCGTTTCTCATCATTTTTGGACCGTGGGCTATAGCCCATATCGTACGGCATACTATGGCACGCCGTTTTTCATCATTTTTGAGGATTTGAAAAAAATGAAAAATGGAAAAAACGGTGGGTTATAGCCCATGTTTTTTGAAATTTTGAAAAAAAAAGTTAGCCTCGTTTCTCATCATTTTGGACCATGGACTATAGCCCATATCGTACGGCATACTATGGCACGCCGTTTTTCATCATTTTTGAGGATTTGAAAAAAATGAAAAATGAAAAAAACGGTGGGTTATAGCCCATGTTTTTTGAAATTTTGAAAAAAAAAGTTAGCCTCGTTTCTCATCATTTTGGACCGTGGGCTATAGCCCATATCGTACGGCATACTATGGCACGCCGTTTTTCATCATTTTTGAGGATTTGAAAAAAATGAAAAATGAAAAAAACGGTGGTTATAGCCCATGTTTTTTGAAATTTTGAAAAAGAAAGTTAGCCTCGTTTCTCATCATTTTGGACCGTGGGCTATAGCCCATATCGTACGGCATACTATGGCACGCCGTTTTTCATCATTTTTGAGGATTTGAAAAAAATGAAAAATGGAAAAAACGGTGGGTTATAGCCCATGTTTTTTGAAATTTTGAAAAAAAAAGTTAGCCTCGTTTCTCATCATTTTGGACCATGGACTATAGCCCATATCGTACGGCATACTATGGCACGCCGTTTTTCATCATTTTTGAGGATTTGAAAAAAATGAAAAATGAAAATAACGGTGGGTTATAGCCCATGTTTTTTGAAATTTTGAAAAAAAAAGTTAGCCTCGTTTCTCATCATTTTGGACCGTGGGCTATAGCCCATATCGTACGGCATACTATGCACGCCGTTTTTCATCATTTTTGAGGATTTGAAAAAAATGAAAAATTAAAAAAACGGTGGGTTATAGCCCATGTTTTTTGAAATTTTGAAAAAAAAAGTTAGCCTCGTTTCTCATCATTTTGGACCGTGAGCTATAGCCCATATCGTACGGCATACTATGGCACGCCGTTTTTCATCATTTTTGAGGATTTGAAAAAAATGAAAAATGAAAAAAACGGTGGGTTATAGCCCATGTTTTTTGAAATTTTGAAAAAAAAAGTTAGCCTCGTTTCTCATCATTTTGGACCGTGGGCTATAGCCCATATCGTACGGCATACTATGGCACGCCGTTTTTCATCATTTTTGAGGATTTGAAAAAAATGAAAAATGAAAAAAACGGTGGGTTATAGCCCATGTTTTTTGAAATTTTGAAAAAAAAAGTTAGCCTCGTTTCTCATCATTTTGGACCGTGGGCTATAGCCCATATCGTACGGCATACTATGGCACGCCGTTTTTCATCATTTTTGAGGATTTGAAAAAAATGAAAAATGAAAAAAACGGTGGGTTATAGCCCATGTTTTTTGAAATTTTGAAAAAAAAAGTTAGCCTCGTTTCTCATCATTTTGGACCGTGGGCTATAGCCCATATCGTACGGCATACTATGGCACGCCGTTTTTCATCATTTTTGAGGATTTGAAAAAAATTAAAAATGAAAAAAACGGTGGGTTATAGCCCATGTTTTTTGAAATTTTGAAAAAAAAAGTTAGCCTCGTTTCTCATCATTTTGGACCGTGGGCTATAGCCCATATCGTACGGCATACTATGGCACGCCGTTTTTCATCATTTTTGAGGATTTGAAAAAAATGAAAAATGAAAAAAACGGTGGGTTATAGCCCATGTTTTTTGAAATTTTGAAAAAAAAAGTTAGCCTCGTTTCTCATCATTTTGGACCGTGGGCTATAGCCCATATCGTACGGCATACTATGGCACGCCGTTTTTCATCATTTTTGAGGATTTGAAAAAAATGAAAAATGAAAAAAACGGTGGGTTATAGCCCATGTTTTTTGGAATTTTGAAAAAAAAAGTTAGCCTCGTTTCTCATCATTTTGGACCGTGGGCTATAGCCCATATCGTACGGCATACTATGGCACGCCGTTTTTCATCATTTTTGAGGATTTGAAAAAAATGAAAAATTAAAAAAACGGTGGGTTATAGCCCATGTTTTTTGAAATTTTGGAAAAAAAAGTTAGCCTCGTTTCTCATCATTTTGGACCGTGGGCTATAGCCCATATCGTACGGCATACTATGGCACGCCGTTTTTCATCATTTTTGAGGATTTGAAAAAAATGAAAAATGAAAAAAACGGTGGGTTATAGCCCATGTTTTTTGAAATTTTGAAAAAAAAAGTTAGCCTCGTTTCTCATCATTTTGGACCGTGGGCTATAGCCCATATCGTACGGCATACTATGGCACGCCGTTTTTCATCATTTTTGAGGATTTAAAAAAAATGAAAAATGAAAAAAACGGTGGGTTATAGCCCATGTTTTTTGAAATTTTGAAAAAAAAAGTTAGCCTCGTTTCTCATCATTTTGGACCGTGGGCTATAGCCCATATCGTACGGCACACTATGGCACGCCGTTTTTCATCATTTTTGAGGATTTGAAAAAAATGAAAAATGAAAAAAACGGTGTGCCCATGTTTTTTGAAATTTTGAAAAAAAAAGTTAGCCTCGTTTCTCATCATTTTGGACCGTGGGCTATAGCCCATATCGTACGGCATACTATGGCACGCCGTTTTTCATCATTTTTGAGGATTTGAAAAAAATGAAAAATGAAAAAAACGGTGGGTTATAGCCCATGTTTTTTGAAATTTTGAAAAAAAAAGTTAGCCTCGTTTCTCATCATTTTGGACCGTGGGCTATAGCCCATATCGTACGGCATACTATGGCACGCCGTTTTTCATCATTTTTGAGGATTTGAAAAAAATGAAAAATGAAAAAAACGGTGGGTTATAGCCCATGTTTTTTGAAATTTTGAAAAAAAAAGTTAGCCTCGTTTCTCATCATTTTGGACCGTGGGCTATAGCCCATATCGTACGGCATACTATGGCACGCCGTTTTTCATCATTTTTGAGGATTTGAAAAAAATGAAAAATGAAAAAAACGGTGGGTTATAGCCCATGTTTTTTGAAATTTTGAAAAAAAAAGTTAGCCTCGTTTCTCATCATTTTGGACCGTGGGCTATAGCCCATATCGTACGGCATACTATGGCACGCCGTTTTTCATCATTTTTGAGGATTTGAAAAAAATGAAAAATGAAAAAAACGGTGGGTTATAGCCCATGTTTTTTGAAATTTTGAAAAAAAAGAGTTAGCCTCGTTTCTCATCATTTTGGACCGTGGGCTATAGCCCATATCGTACGGCATACTATGGCACGCCGTTTTTCATCATTTTTGAGGATTTGAAAAAAATGAAAAATGAAAAAAAAACGGTGGGTTATAGCCCATGTTTTTTGAAATTTTGAAAAAAAAAGTTAGCCTCGTTTCTCATCATTTTGGACCGTGGGCTATAGCCCATATCGTACGGCATACTATGGCACGCCGTTTTTCATCATTTTTGAGGATTTGAAAAAAATGAAAAATGAAAAAAACGGTGGGTTATAGCCCATGTTTTTTGAAATTTTGAAAAAAAAAGTTAGCCTCGTTTCTCATCATTTTGGACCGTGGGCTATAGCCCATATCGTACGGCATACTATGGCACGCCGTTTTTCATCATTTTTGAGGATTTGAAAAAAATGAAAAATGAAAAAAAAACGGTGGGTTATAGCCCATGTTTTTTGAAATTTTGAAAAAAAAAGTTAGCCTCGTTTCTCATCATTTTGGACCGTGGGCTATAGCCCATATCGTACGGCATACTATGGCACGCCGTTTTTCATCATTTTTGAGGATTTGAAAAAAATGAAAAATGAAAAAAACGGTGGGTTATAGCCCATGTTTTTTGAAATTTTGAAAAAAAAAGTTAGCCTCGTTTCTCATCATTTTGGACCGTGGGCTATAGCCCATATCGTACGGCATACTATGGCACGCCGTTTTTCATCATTTTTGAGGATTTAAAAAAAATGAAAAATGAAAAAAACGGTGGGTTATAGCCCATGTTTTTTGAAATTTTGAAAAAAAAAGTTAGCCTCGTTTCTCATCATTTTGGACCGTGGGCTATAGCCCATATCGTACGGCATACTATGGCACGCCGTTTTTCATCATTTTTGAGGATTTGAAAAAAAAGAAAAATGAAAAAAACGGTGGGTTATAGCCCATGTTTTTTGAAATTTTGAAAAAAAAAGTTAGCCTCGTTTCTCATCATTTTGGACCGTGGGCTATAGCCCATATCGTACGGCATACTATGGCACGCCGTTTTTCATCATTTTTGAGGATTTGAAAAAAATGAAAAATGAAAAAAACGGTGGGTTATAGCCCATGTTTTTTGAAATTTTGAAAAAAAAAGTTAGCCTCGTTTCTCATCATTTTGGACCGTGGGCTATAGCCCATATCGTACGGCATACTATGGCACGCCGTTTTTCATCATTTTTGAGGATTTGAAAAAAATTAAAAATGAAAAAAACCGTGGGTTATAGCCCATGTTTTTTTTAATTTTGAAAAAAAAAGTTAGCCTCGTTTCTCATCATTTTGGACCGTGGGCTATAGCCCATATCGTACGGCATACTATGGCACGCCGTTTTTCATCATTTTTGAGGATTTGAAAAAAATGAAAAATGAAAAAAACGGTGGGTTATAGCCCATGTTTTTTGAAATTTTGAAAAAAAAAGTTAGCCTCGTTTCTCATCATTTTGGACCGTGGGCTATAGCCCATATCGTACGGCATACTATGGCACGCCGTTTTTCATCATTTTTGAGGATTTAAAAAAAATGAAAAATAAAAAAAACGGTGGGTTATAGCCCATGTTTTTTGAAATTTTGAAAAAAAAAGTTAGCCTCGTTTCTCATCATTTTGGACCGTGGGCTATAGCCCATATCGTACGGCATACAATGGCACGCCGTTTTTCATCATTTTTGAGGATTTGAAAAAAATGAAAAATGAAAAAAACGGTGGGTTATAGCCCATGTTTTTTGAAATTTTGAAAAAAAAAGTTAGCCTCGTTTCTCATCATTTTGGACCGTGGGCTATAGCCCATATCGTACGGCATACTATGGCACGCCGTTTTTCATCATTTTTGAGGATTTGAAAAAAATGAAAAATGAAAAAAACGGTGGGTTATAGCCCATGTTTTTTGAAATTTTGAAAAAGAAAGTTAGCCTCGTTTCTCATCATTTTGGACCGTGGGCTATAGCCCATATCGTACGGCATACTATGGCACGCCGTTTTTCATCATTTTTGAGGATTTGAAAAAAATGAAAAATGGAAAAAACGGTGGGTTATAGCCCATGTTTTTTGAAATTTTGAAAAAAAGAGTTAGCCTCGTTTCTCATCATTTTGGACCATGGACTATAGCCCATATCGTACGGCATACTATGGCACGCCGTTTTTCATCATTTTTGAGGATTTGAAAAAAATGAAAAATGAAAAAAACGGTGGGTTATAGCCCATGTTTTTTGAAATTTTGAAAAAAAAAGTTAGCCTCGTTTCTCATCATTTTGGACCGTGGGCTATAGCCCATATCGTACGGCATACTATGGCACGCCGTTTTTCATCATTTTTGAGGATTTGAAAAAAATTAAAAATGAAAAAAACGGTGGGTTATAGCCCATGTTTTTTGAAATTTTGAAAAAAAAAAGTTAGCCTCGTTTCTCATCATTTTGGACCGTGGGCTATAGCCCATATCGTACGGCATACTATGGCACGCCGTTTTTCATCATTTTTGAGGATTTGAAAAAAATGAAAAATGAAAAAAAACGGTGGGTTATAGCCCATGTTTTTTGAAATTCCATTATGTTGATCTGACCTCATCAAACCCTGTACACTCAAGACACGCTCCATATATGGCCAGTACAGAATTAATTCCATATGTTGATCTGACCCCCCCCCCCCATGCCAAAGCACCAGCGCTCGCCCAGCAGTCTGCCGTCACCCAGGCAGATGTGTGCACGTGACCTCACTTCTTACTGCATGAAGCAGACACACCTGTGATTAAACCTTCAGCATTACACTGCAACCACACTGTGGCTACCTTTCTATTCACAATGCAAAGTTATTGTACTCCTAATATTATATCATGGTGTAGTCTAGCTCTGGTCCATAGCTCTAATGGGCATTAGAACTATATATTGCCCTGCTGTAGTCAGCACAGTAGATTCATATTTCAATCGATCTGGGATGTTAAAATTGTGCCAAACTGTGTTCAATTAATTGCCTCTTCTGATAGATTAAACAGCAGTTATACTTATTATTGAGACTCAGAGAGCATGTTGACATGAATAGCAATAGTTAATAGCATATCTGTGTTATAATTAATGGGTTTGATTGATTGATTAAATTAATATTGTATTAAAATGTAGAACAGTACAAGTACCTTCAAAACAAAACAATTCACATGCAAGTATAAAGGCATGGTATTGCAGAGGCAAAGAATCACTGGTAGGTACTTACTGTTGTACCATATTATACTTTTAAGTAAACGTTTGCACTTACATTGCACGTCTTACCTTTTTATACATTTGAGTAATATGAGTATATGCACTTATAGTACCATTTTGTACTTTTGAGTGATGTTTGCACGTTTGTAGTTTTTGCATGTGTTTGAATAATATGTTTGTACATATGCACACATACAGTAATGTAAATTGATCAAATCTGTGACTACTAAACTATTAAAGTAGCTTCTCGATCAGTCCACCTTAAGATAAATTATGACGTTTAAAAACAAATATTGTAGGGATTTGGAAACTTTTAAATGAGCGTTTTATTTGAAAGTGTACACTGTTATATTAGCAATGATTAATTAAAAGGTATTTTGGTGTAACTTTCAAAGCCTTGTCTGTATTCTTTTATAACTTTGATGCTATATGGAGAGGGCCACTATATTTCCACAATCACTCCAGAGTGGCAAAAATAGCCGATCTACAAGCTCAACATGTTTTGACCCCTGAGTCGCATTGCGATGCATTGCAGGCTTGTAGATCAGCTATTTAAAAAAATATTTTCAAAACTTTAAATGAGACATACAGCATTTATGTACTTTTATGCACATTTTGAATTCTGGATTTCTACTTGTAACAAAGTACATCTATGTAGCCTATAGTTTATATGTATAGTTTCATTATATAGATATTCCACTGTTACTTTCTTAGCTTACGCATGTTTCATGATAAATGTTTTTATGTATTGTATTCCCATAATTTTTTCTTGCTTAATGTAAATCGCTCTGGATTAAGAGCGTCTGCTAAATGCCTAAATTGTAAATGGTATCTGCTGCCCCCTAGTGTTGGTCCACAGAACCCACACTAAACTTGTGTTTGTAGTTGTGTGGACTCCATAGCATTATAACGTTAACATTATATTTTCATTAATGTTCTGTCTCTCTCTCTCTCTCTCTCTCTCTCTCTCTCTCTCTCTCTCTCTCTCTCTCTCTCTCTCTCTCTCTCTCTCTCAGCTACCCAGCAAGACACAGCCATCAACAGCATTCGACTTCTGCATTCGACCTGAGCAGTCGCATTCCCAGGAGCTCTCTCCAACCAAGAACCGGTAGCTATGTTTTCAACTTGTTCCGCCTTTTACCTATTCTTCATCCTATGGATTACGGACGCATGCTTTAATTCAACATGGAGTTTACACCAAGAAGAGATGGAACGATACGGAAACGAAGCAGAGGAGTTTGAGTTTCACAGCGACTATTTCCTCCTAAATGGTTTGGAATGCAAACACATTTCTTTTGGGTCGGCGGCGATTCATGGCCTGTTAACAGCGAACCCGAATCGCAAGTACAAGCCCCCGACTGGCAAAATGGATCGCAGAACTGTGATTATTTTATGCCTGTTGCTATCGGGAGACATTCATTTCAATCCTGGACCGGTTACACGATCACAAGCGGTCTCACAAGCGAGACTGCTCCTACAGCAAGAGGTACTTCCGCAAGCCACAGCCGTTTCCATCGCAACGCGCCACGGCTTCCAGAGCGCCGCCTCCATGGACTTGACCACGGACGCAACTCCAAGATCAGCCTGGGAACGCTCTCCAGCCTCTCCCCCACAGCATACAACCAACGCCAGCGGACCCCCTTATTTCACCGCGGGCGTTATGCTTGCTGAAACCAACCCGGCTGTGATCGAAACCGAGGAACACCCCCCCCTCCCCCACACCCCCAGTCAATCCAGGACTACTGAGGACAATGGCATTGACATGTGCAGGACATGTCCTGACATGTGCAGGACATGTCCTGACATGCACAGTCAATCCAGGACTACTGAGGACAATGGCATTGACATTCCACCGCCCCTCCCCACTCACACCTCAGCCACGGAAATTCCACCGCCCATCCACATTCACACCTCAGACTATTTCAACACCGACGAAATTAACACAATCGTCGAAACCAACGGCCTTCATCTGTTTCATTTGAATGTGAATAGCCTGAGTCGCAAACTGGCAGAGATCAGACATCTATTTCAAAACGGTAAGGCAAACATCCTGTGTTTTTCTGAAACTAAGCTTGACGAGTCCACTAAGGACCCAGAGATAGAAATAGAAAACTATACTGTCATTAGGAACGACAGAAACAGGCATGGTGGTGGCGTGTGCATGTATATTCACAAAGACACTGAATATGTTACTCGTACTGAATTACAGCATGATGAAATTGAAACTGTGTGGGTTGAATTAATTTTCAAAAATGCTAAATCAGTACTAGTTGGCACCGTCTATAGACCGCCTGATCAGCACGGGTTCTATGATATTCTTGAGGGGTGCTTAGCTGGGGAGGAATCTGTAGAGAAAATCCTGATTGGCGACTGGAATACGGACATGCATCGTAAGGAAGTGCCTGTGTTTAAATCGTTTAGTCGGCTCTGTGATCTGCATGGTTTCAGCCAGCTAATTACCCAACCCACAAGAGTGTGTGATTCTACTCAAACTGTCATTGATCTCATTCTGACCTCGGACAAATCCAGAATCTCCAAGAAAGGGGTTATTGTATGTGGGCTCAGTGATCATTTTATGATTTTCTGTACCCGCAAAATACAGAAACTAAAATTTGACTGTCACAAAACAGTCATATCTAGGGACCTCAAAACCTACTCTAGTGAGGCCTTTAACCTAGAACTGGAGAGACTGGATTGGTCCGATGTGCTCAGGAGCTCACTAGTCGAAGAAGCATGGCTTGGCTTTAAAACCAAATTTACAACAGTACTAAACAACATGGCTCCTCTGAGAACCATCAGGGTCAAAACCCGCTCGGAGCCATGGATGAATTCGGACATACTGACTGCAATGAAAGCCAGAGACAACAAATGCTCTGAACTTCTTAAATGCAAGTCCAAGCTAGCTAAGCGCTTCGACAGTGATCTCCAAACCAAACTGTGCATCCTTAAAACCCAATGTAACAAGCTAAGAAACGGTGTAATTGCCATGACCAAATCAGCCAAAAGTAACTTTATCAATGATAAAGCCGAGGAAATCAAAAACAATCCTCGGGAGCTCTGGAAGCTACTAAACAACCAACTAGGCTGTGGTCAGAAACTTAAAACCAGGTTTACTAACATAAACATCAAATCAAATAACACCCTCATCACTGACAAGGTTGATGTAGCCAATCACTTGAACATCTTCTTTACAAACATTGCAACAATGCTGGTTAACAAACTGCCCTCCCACTCTGGGCGTTTTGGTGTAGAGCACATCAAAGGCTTCTACAAAAACCTAGGTGTTTGTAAAGATGATTTTAAAATGACAATGGTAACAACTGAGGAGGTACTTAAGAAACTGAGTGCCCTCCAACCCCACAAGGCCACTGGCCATGACAATATTCCCTCCAAATTTCTCAGAGACTCAGCCATTTCCATAGCTCCAGTCATCACCCACATAGTTAACCTCTCCATCAAACAAGGACAGGTCCCCAGAGATTTTAAACTGGCCAAAGTAACCCCCCTGTACAAAAAAGGGAGCAAATTAGAACCCGGCAACTACCGCCCTATTTCTATTCTAAGCTCCATCTCGAAAGTGATGGAAAAAATAGTCTATGAACAGGTTGAAAAGTATCTTGCCACTAATAAATTGTTGTACGAGTTCCAATCTGGTTTCAGAACATCCCACTCCACTGACACATGCCTTCTCTATTTGAGCGACCACATCAAACACGAGGTGGATGCTGGAAAATACTGCGGCATGGTCATGCTGGACCTCCAAAAGGCTTTTGACACCGTGAACCACTCCATACTGGTTAACAAGCTTAAAGCTATTGGTTTTGATAGCACATCAGTGAGCTGGATGCAATCCTACCTGGAGGGGAGAGAACAGATGGTGGAAGTGAACGGAACACTGTCCCCCCCCCTCCCAGTGAGCTGTGGCGTCCCACAAGGAAGCATACTAGGGCCTTTACTGTTCCTAATATATGTAAACGACATGACTTCAGCTTGTGACTGCAACTTGTTCCTGTTCGCAGACGACTCAGCACTGCTGGTCTCGGACAGGAACAAACTGCAGGTTGAAAAGACCCTCAGCTCTGAACTCGGTAGAATCTGCACCTGGCTCGCTGATAACAAACTATCCTTACACCTGGGAAAAACTGAATCCATTCTCTTCGGATCAAATAGTAATCTCAAAAAGGCAGATGGCTTCTTGGTTAGAGTTGGTGATGATATTATCACACGGAAGGATCAAATTACCTACCTAGGTTCCATCCTGGAGGCCAATCTTTCCGGTGATAAGATGGCCACCAACGTAATCAAAAAAGTCAATCAAAGAACAAGATTCCTCTACAGGATCTCCTCACTGGTCGACAAAAACACCTTGAAGACCTTAACAGGAGCCCTTGTACAAGGTTTCTTTGACTATGCATCCACCTCCTGGTACCACAGCACCTCAAAGGCCCTTAAAACAAGGCTCCAGACCTCCCAAAACAAACTGGTCAGGCTCCTACTTGGCCTCACCCCCCGAACCCACCTCACCCCTGCCCACTTTGACAGGCTGGGATGGCTTAGGGTCGACGACAGAGTACAGCATCTTGCAATGGGTCTGGTCCACAAGATTAGATACACCACCAAGATACCCATGTACCTGTCTAAATACTTCCTTAATGTAAACGAAGTCCACACCCACAACACCAGAGGGAGTGCAACAAACCATGTACAACCCAGATTCGGCACAAACAAGGGACTAAATTCTTTTCGCTCCTATGCGACCAAAATGTGGAACGCCCTACCAACAGTCATTAAGACATGTGAATCCCTTGGCTCCTTCAAAACTGCTCTCAAAGGGCACCTACGGATGGCTGCAATTCGAAACTGGCCTCTGTAAAAGCTGAATTTGTATCTGGATTGTACTATGTTTTTGTATGGACGTGGTGTTGGGTGCCTGCACATATGCACACATGGCATCAACGCATGGTGTTGTGTGCAGGCGCCCTACACTCTGTCTTTGTACTATGGATTGTACTATGTTTTTGTATGGACGTGGTGTTGGGTGCCTGCACATATGCACACATGGCATCAACGCATGGTGTTGTGTGCAGGCGCCCTACACTCTGTCTTTCGTTTTCTTTTCTTTTATCCCCCTGTTCCCCTCACTGTATATATACTTTTTTTTCCCTTTTCGCTTCCTATATGATGAATTCCTGTTCTGTTCTTTAACTACATAGAAGTGTCTATTTGTTTGTCTCTAAATGTTTTGATGAATTGAACAATGTGGACCCTGTTGTAAACAAGTGTAAGGCTTAATTGGGTCGTCCACTCACAGTTAACAGTCTTTGTATTGAGTTTGTGCTTGAAATGTACTGTAATTCTGCAAACTGTTAATAAAGATTTCAATCAATCAATCAAAGCATCAGCCTCCACCACTCATGTTTAAACTTCATTAAAGTTGTAACTGTAGTAACTGCATAATGTCACCACTATTTTTGTTTGATGTAGGACTGTGTTGGACCTGACAATATTGAGGGCTTCCAAGCAGTCCAGATCTTTGCAGCGTTCTTACTCCAACACAAAGTCTGTAGCATTTAGACGTCAAACATTCTCAGTGCAGACAGGCAGGCAGGCAGGCAGGCAGGCAGGCAGACAGACAGGCAGGCAGGCAGGCAGGCAGGCAGGCAGGCAGGCAGGCAGGCAGGCAGGCAGGCAGGCAGGCAGGCAGACAGGCAGACAGACAGACAGACCGAAACCATAGAGTTATTAAACTCTAAGGTTTAATAAATAAATAAAAACATGAACAAAATACATCAAAGATCAAACATGTTTAAAGTTAACTAGTAAATAGTCGTTTCTTTTGGGCTTCTTTTCATTATACTTGTTGCTTGTTATTTCCCTAATCTGGCAACACTG
Organism: Protomyctophum bolini; assembly: GCF_963924005.1. NCBI lineage: Eukaryota > Metazoa > Chordata > Actinopteri > Myctophiformes > Myctophidae > Protomyctophum > Protomyctophum bolini. Next base: position 241,676 of record NC_137866.1, read on the forward strand.
GACTCCGCCCACCTGTACCTGAGAGAGTGAGAGAGAGAGAGAGAGAGAGAGAAGGAAGATCATTTTTTAATAGCGGACAGTTTCTAAGTGTTTTATGACTGTGTTTAGCCTCAGTGTGTAGCCTGGAGTCACTGACTTTAAACTAAGAGCTCCAGTTGGAAAGGTATGGATTCATTCATTAAGTACTATTATATTTATAACCCTAGTTATTATCTTTGTTTATAGTATCCGTTCTTTGTGTTTCTGACTGGAGGAAGTAAATGTCCAGAACTAGTTTGAGCAGTTTACCCGTTTTGTAGGCGCCCCCTAGTGGGGAGTGAGGTTAGTGTTGAAATAGACACATTATAATAGGGTTTATTTAATTGATATTGTAATTTATGTGAAATATAGCAACCATGGAATATGCTGCAAGTCAGGGGTGGACTAATTATAACACCGCTATGTGTATGATTATTTAATTGTGTATTTTGACAGCTATAGGCTGGTAAACACATTACCACAGGGCAGTACCACATAGGGCATGGTAAATAAATAGTGATAATTGTGTAGTCTTGGATCAACACTAACATCCACGATAGTCTTAATTGATCCGGCTATAATTAATGCTGTGTGTAGAACATGTGTTCATATTCATGTTGTTAAGTCTTCACTGTATTGTCAACATCACATGTAGAGGTGCTTTAAAACAACATCACATGTAGAGGTGCTTTAAAACAACATCACATGTAGAGGTGCTTTAAAACAACATCACATGTAGAGGTGCTTTAAAACAACATCACATGTAGAGGTGCTTTAAAACAACATCACATGTAGAGGTGCTTTAAAACAACATCACATGTAGAGGTGCTTTAAAACAACATCACACGTAGAGGTGCTTTAAAACAACATCACACGTAGAGGTGCTTTAAAACAACATCACACGTAGAGGTGCTTTAAAACAACATCACATGTAGAGGTGCTTTAAAACAACATCACATGTAGAGGTGCTTTAAAACAACATCACATGTAGAGGTGCTTTAAAACAACATCACATGTAGAGGTGCTTTAAAACAACATCACATGTAGAGGTGCTTTAAAACAACATCACATGTAGAGGTGCTTTAAAACAACATCACATGTAGAGGTGCTTTAAAACAACATCACATGTAGAGGTGCTTTAAAACAACATCACATGTAGAGGTGCTTTAAAACAACATCACATGTAGAGGTGCTTTAAAACAACATCACATGTAGAGGTGCTTTAAAACAACATCACATGTAGAGGTGCTTTAAAACAACATCACATGTAGAGGTGCTTTAAAACAACATCACATGTAGAGGTGCTTTAAAACAACATCACATGTAGAGGTGCTTTAAAACAACATCACATGTAGAGGTGCTTTAAAACAACATCACATGTAGAGGTGCTTTAAAACAACATCACATGTAGAGGTGCTTTAAAACAACATCACATGTAGAGGTGCTTTAAAACATCACATGTAGAGGTGCTTTAAAACAACATCACATGTAGAGGTGCTTTACAGCCTTTAAAACAAGCTGACACTAATTCAAAGCTTCAAAGGATAAATCATAAGAAAAAGGACATGTTGACATAATTCATATCACACATAAATAATATATAAATATCACTATAATAATATATACATAAAATATTATACATATCACACGTGTAGAACTTAAGTGGTTTACTTATTGCAATAGTTTGGTGTCACATGTAGCCCTGTTGAGGCAACACACATTATTTATGACTTTACTAATTATTACCAATACAATTATTACTAATTATCCTCTCTCTCTCTCTGTCCCCCCCCCCCCCCTCTCTCTCCCTCCCCCCAGTGGGAATATATCCATGATTTATTTTAAGTAAATTCTAAAGCACTTCAGGGGAATTATGAGGTAAGGAAAATGTTTCATCTTCAAGCTGTGTAGTTCCCAAAGTCCTATACGTATGCTGTCTAATAACTGCAGATCTACAAGCTCACAGCTTGTAGTTTGGCCAAGAATGGCAAGAACATATAGCAGATCTACAAGCTCAGCTCAGATCTCCATGTGGGACACAGACAGACAGACAGACAGACAGACAGACACAGAGATCTCCATGTGGGACACAGACAGACAGACACAGAGATCTCCATGTGGGACACAGACAGATAGTTAAAACGGGTATTATTAGGTTCTCAAGTTGCATCGTTCTCAAGTAGGCCAATGCCGACGGGCACGTACAGGTCTAGTAGTATTAATAATAATATAATGTGTTTCAGGGTACAGCCTCTATAATAATAATAATAATATTAATAATGTGTTTCAGGGTACAGCCTCTATCCAGAGCTCACATCCTGCAGCAGTTCCAGCTGCACTGCCAGTCTCTGGCGGCCTGTGACAACAGAGCTTTTAAACAGGAGTTTGAGGTAATGTTTGTTCAGACTGTGAACATTCCACAAGCGTTGTGTTTTAGACTATTTATTAAAGCTATGTATACGTGTGTTTAACTCACCCTCAACTAAACAACATTGAGGTTTTTATTAAAGCTATGTATACGTGTGTTTAAGGTTTTGTCACATCACTGATTTCCGGAGGTGTAAAAATAAAGTTCCCTTTCTGTACAAACTCCTGTCATGTTGTCAGGAAAGGGAAAACGACTGGAAAACATTCTAGAAACGTCAGACATTCCTGATAAGAGTAAAGTAAATACAGTAAATAATACAGTAAATACACACACGAGGTCTGAAGAAAGGAAAGACAAACATAATGGAATGAGGAACGTTAGAACAGAAGTAGATAATTATAGTAACTGATAAGGTGCATCGTTTACAGAGCGCTGGCAAGAGCAACACATAAAGTGACTGACTGACTGACTGACTGGCTGACTGGCTGACTGACTGGCTGACTGACTGACTGACTGACTGGCTGGCTGACTGACTGGCTGACTGACTGACTGGCTGGCTGGCTGACTGACTGACTGACGACTGACTGACTGACTGACTGACTGACTGGCTGGCTGGCTGACTGACTGACTGGCTGGCTGGCTGGCTGACTGACTGGCTGGCTGGCTGGCTAAACAGTACAATGTACATATTACTGTCTCATGTATAGAAACAGCGTTTACAGCATATCGTTGCTATCAGGCAGAAACCTCTCTTATCTCACTACAGTCACACTAAATAATTTAGTTCAGGCAGAATATCAGCAGATTATTAATACCACTAAAACGACTAACTAACTACTACTAATACCACTAGAATGTACCTTAACTATTCTCTTGTTGTGTTTTAAGGAGTTAAATGACGTTGGTAAAGAACTGTCCACTCGGGTCGGGAGTCTGGAGTCCAACCGGGACAAGAACCGCTACCCCACCATTTTACCCTGTGAGTACACACTAAATACTAGCTGTGAGTACTACACACTAAATACTAGCTGTGAGTACTACACACTAAATACTAGCTGTGAGTACTACACACTAAATACTAGCGCCTGTGAGTACTACACACTAAATACTAGCTGTGAGTACTACACACTAAATACTAGCTGTGAGTACTACACACTAAATACTAGCTGTGAGTACACACTAAATACTAGCTGTGAGTACACACTAAATACCTGTGAGTAAACACTAAATACTAGCTGTACTAAGTACACATTAAACTAGCTGTGAGTAGAGTACACATTAATCCATTTTGACCTGAGATCAGATTCTAAAAATATCTTCTACATCCTGAGTTTTCTGAAAAAGCTATGTTTCTATGTCAGTCGTTCTTCGATTAAAAAACAATAGCAGACCTATAAGCTGGTGGCGCGCTATGAGCTTGTAGATCTGCTGTTTTTCAATAGCTAAAGCACGACATGATGCTGACACCAAAAGGGGTTCCCGCCCAAAATGGATTAAACTCATTATTTATGAATTGTATTATTGTGTATTTATTGTATAGATGACCACTGTCGAGTCCGACTGTCACTCCAAGAGCAGCAGCCTCACTCTGACTACATCAATGCAAGCTTTGTACCTGTGAGTACTACTACTGTACTACTACTATACTAGTACTAACGTTACCCTAACCTAACCTCTGACTACATCAATGCAAGCTTTGTACCTGTGAGTACTACTACTGTACTACTACTATACTAGTACTAACGTTACCCTAACCTAACCTCTGACTACATCAATGCAAGCTTTGTACCTGTGAGTACTACTACTGTACTACTACTATACTAGTACTAACGTTACCCTAACCTAACCTCTGACTACATCAATGCAAGCTTTGTACCTGTGAGTACATTAACTAGTATAGTATATAGTACTGCACTATTACTGTAGAGCGGCGCAGTCCCTCCCCCTTTCAGAACAACGGACGGCCCAGGAAATGAAAACGCAATGCATTTCCCCATAGGCAGTTCTTATTTAATTTATTTAAAGACCTTTTAAGCGTCGTACGAAGCCAACTCTTGTCGTGACAAATCATGACGACACACACAATATTTCGGGCCAAACAAAGAATTAGAAAGTAGAAAAAAAACGGCAGGTTACAACACTTTCTTTGTTGTTTTTCTTCTTTGTAATTATTTGTTTGGTCCAAAATATTGTGTGTGTTGTCATGATTTGTCACAACTCCAGTTTGGCTTCGTACGAGGCTTAAAAGGTCTTTAAATAAATACTTTTTGAAATGTCGATGAGGGAAATGAACGGATAATCATTTCCTGGGCCCTGGTAGGGGGCGGGACTGCAACACTCTATACTATTACTAACCTCTGACTACATCAGCTTTGTACATTTATATTATATATATATTATAAAGTGTATAATAATGTATATTTTAGGGAGGAGGAACAGAGAGGGACTTCGCCTGTACTCAGGGTCCTCTCAGGAACACCATGGAGTTATAAAGTGTATTATAATGTATATTTTAGGGAGGAGGAACAGAGACTCAGGGTCCTCTCAGGAACACCATGGAGTTATACAGTGTATTATAATGTGTATAATAATGTATATATATATATTTTAGGGAGGAGGAACAGAGAGGGACTTCGTCTGTACTCAGGGTCCTCTCAGGAACACCATGGCTGACTTCTGGAGGATGGTTTGGGAACAAAGTGTCTCCGTTATCGTCATGGTTACAGCGACCAGAAGCAAAGACACAGTGAGACACAAGCTGTGTGTGTGTGTGTGTGTGTGTGTGTGCGTGCGTGCGTAAAAAAACAATATAATCAATCAATATAAGCTACTTCCAATTAGCTAGTAGCTACTATACTTATGTGCTGTTTTATTATATTATTGTGGCAAATGTGTGAAAATCTGTAAGAATCCTATAGCATGCTGGAGCTCTTATCATGTTCCTGGATTCTACGTAATCAATACTGATCTATCATATTGATCTGTTTCTATAGATTCTAGGTAATCAATACTGATCTATCATATCGATCTGTTTCTATAGATTCTAGGTAATCAATACTGATCTATCATATCGATCCGTTTCTATAGATTCTAGGTAATCAATACTGATCTATCATATCGATCTGTTTCTATAGATTCTAGGTAATCAATACTGATCTATCATATCGATCTGTTTCTATAGATTCTAGGTAATCAATACTGATCTACAGTATCATATTGATCCGTTTCTATAGATTCTAGGTAATCAATACTGATCTACAGTATCATATTGATCCGTTTCTATAGATTCTAGGTAATCAATACTGATCTATCATATCGATGTGTTTCTATAGATTCTGTGTGATCAATACTGGCCACTGGAAGCAGGCTCGGTGTGGCACGGATCCATTCAGGTTACAACGCTGTCCAGAAAGCAGCAAGGTCCGCATTATTTCACCACCAGCATCCACCTGAGACAGGTAACCCTACCCCCTAGCCCCTAAACCCTACCCCCTATAACCCCTAACAAGGTCCGCATTATTTCACCACCAGCATTCACCTGAGACAGGTGAGGATACACCAGGAACGTTCTGTGCTACAGATGTCATATTTAAAGAATCAGAGTTATTCTCACATCATGCAGTTTAGAGGCTGGCGCGACGCGTGCACCGGGAGTTACTACCACTACTGACAGTGTGTGTGTTTCAGAGAGGCTGTACCACAGACAGTACTGACAGTGTGTGTGTGTGTGTGTGTGTTTCAGAGAGGCTGTACCACAGGCAGTACTGACAGTGTGTGTGTGTGTGTGTTTCAGAGAGGCTGTACCACATTTGTGAAAAAATAATTGAATGCACTCATGTTTACGTCAAAACAAATTCCTATGTGTGTATACACAAATGGCTAATAAAGGTATCTGAATCTGAATCTGAATCACAGACAGTACTGACAGTGTGTGTGTGTGTGTTTCAGAGAGGCTGTACCACAGACAGTACTGACAGTGTATGTGTGTGTGTGTGTGTGTGTTTCAGAGGGGCTGCACCACAGACAGGACCCTTACCCACTACCACTACCCCTCCTGGCCTGACCAGGGGGTCCCCAGAGACCCCTCCTCTCTCCTCGCTCTGACGGAGGTCGTCCGCAGACACCTGGACTCCTCCCCTCGGCTGGGGCCGGCCGTGGTTCACTGCAGGTGGGCTGTTCTCTTCTCCGATTGGTCCACAGTGGCAGGTCAGGGGTCATCATGGTATCGTTGCTGTGGCTGACCCAGCTGTGTTCTCTCCTCTGATTGGTTCCACAGTGCGGGGGTGGGCAGGTCAGGGGTCATGGTGTCGTTGCTGTGGCTGACCCAGCTGTGTTCTCGAGGAGTCTGGCCTGACGTCAGAGCGGCGGTGGAGGATCTGAGACGACATCGTATGTGGATGGTCCAGACGCTGGTAAGTACCCCCCCCCCCCCATGACCCCTGACCTGTAACCCCTCAGGAGGTAGAGCAGGTCGTCCAATGATCCCTGGGTCGGCGGTTCGAATCCCGGCTCCTCCACTCGTCTACCTGTCGAAGTGTCCTTGGGCAAAGACACTGAACCACAAATTGTATTTATGATAACTATGTGTACTATAAAGTGCTATGACTACATAAAATGCAATTCTAGTGCCGTCTACGTAACGAGCTATAAGTCTGTCTAAAATACTATCCAAGTCTACATGAAGTGCTATCTAAGGGGCGAGGCTAGGGCAAGTGCTACGGGCCATGGAGTCTGAAGAGGTGGGTTTCCTTTATCCATGATTTATGTCTGCTGTACTGTATGTAACGATGCTGTCCTGTGTCTGACATGTCAGCTGTACTGTATGTAACGATGCTGTCCTGTGTCCGACATGTCAGCTGTACTGTATGTAACGATGCTGCCCTGTGTCCGACATGTCAGCTGTACTGTATGTAACGATGCTGTCCTGTGTCCGACATGTCAGCTGTACTGTATGTAACGATGCTGTCCTGTGTCTGACATGTCAGCTGTACTGTATGTAACGATGCTGTCCTGTGTCCGACATGTCAGCTGTACTGTATGTAACGATGCTGTCCTGTGTCCGACATGTCAGCTGTACTGTATGTAACGATGCTGTCCTGTGTCCGACATGTCAGCTGAACTGTATGTAACGATGCTGTCCTGTGTCTGACATGTCAGCTGTACTGTATGTAACGATGCTGTCCTGTGTCCGACATGTCAGCTGTACTGTATGTAACGATGCTGTCCTGTGTCCCACATGTCAGCTGTACTGTATGTAACGATGCTGCCCTGTGTCCGACATGTCAGCTGTACTGTATGTAACGATGCTGCCCTGTGTCCGACATGTCAGCTGTACTGTATGTAACGATGCTTTGCCATCCATGCACGTTGTAACTGGCTGCTCTCCCACTGTCAAACTGCACTGGCAGTGTTTATGTCCTTTGTACAGTAACAAGGTATTCCTGTACTTCTCATTATGTGGACATAAATAAACATTTCAAATGTGTGTGTGTGTGTGTGTGTGTGTGTGTTCAGGAGCAGTACATTCTCGTCCATCAGTGTCTCCTCCAGTGGCTCAGAAGAGGATCTCAGGGAATCTCTGCTCGGTGAGAATAATTAATGTTAAATATCCACAGTATAATAATGTTAAATATCTACAGCATAATGAATGGAGCAGACTAATATACGTCAGGTTTTAATAGATGGTGTGTTTAAACTAATACCGTTATCTCTCTGTCTCTACAGTCCACAGGAGCAGCACAGCTCCTCTTCAGGCCGAGGGGGAGGAGGAGGAGGAGGGGGAGGAGGAGGCAGAGCGAGAAGACGATCCCGCAGTGAGCAACTCTCTCCTCAGCTCCAGACGGTCCAGAACTCTCTGCAGAGCATCCTGACCAACCCGGGGAACTTTCTGAGGAGGATCCTGCCTTCCTCCTCCTCCTCCCCTTCTGCTCATGTGACCTTCAGTCCACAAAGCTAGACTCGCCTTCTGAACATTTACAATGTATTCATTTATCAGAGTGATTTACTGTGAGAAAGGACAACACATGGTGATACATATCACATACCGTATTGTGCCAAATATAAGACCGCTCTTATTGTAAGACAACCCCCCCGTCTTTCAAGAGCAATTTAATGTGTGGAAAAATAACATTGAATGTCAAAGTCTAGTCCCCGATTATAATACAACCCTGTTTTTAGGATATTTCCATTGGAAAGAAGTGTTATTATATTCTGGACAATTAGGGTACAATAGAAACAGTCATCAGGTATCATAGGCAAGCTAAGAACCTAATATCTGTCTAACAGTAGAATATGTGTATAGTGAAGCTGTGAGTATCTATAGATCTACTATCTAAGTTACATGAGTTGAGCCTTTGCACACGCCTGTAAGGTAGTCCTAGGTTGACCTTTGACCTAAGGTCGTGGAGGCTAGTTTAACCTTTGACCTAAGGTCGTGGAGGCTAGGGCAGGTGAAGCTACACGATGCACAGAAACACAGCCGGTCTATTAAACACGTCACTCAACAGTCATGTCTGTCTGGGACTTAAAACGGTAGACATTGTTGGCCCAGTTCCAACATCCTCCATAAAGCCTTGAACCATTATGGATTTACTGTATGGGGACACGAGAGAGAGGGGGGGGGGGGGGGGGGGGGGGGGGGGAGAGAGAGGGGGGGGGGGGGAGAGAGAGAGGGAGAGAGAGATGGAGAGAGAGAGCGAGAGAGCCTGCAGTGTGACTTATGGAGGTGGTTTTAAAGTGCTCTCAGAGAGACACAGTGAATCTGATCTCAGGTCAGAATTGGTTAAAGTGCTCTGAGAGACAGTCGACTCCAAATGGCATGAAAGGAATGGGACAGCACTTCCATTCATCAACCTTTACTCTCACTTCTCATTAAAGTGTGCTTCTTAGTAAACTTTAGGGATTGTATAAATGTGTGCTTCTTAGTAAACTTTAGGGATTGTATAAATGTGTGCTTAGTTTAGGGATTGTATATAATATTGTTCATTTTAAAAGTGTATTTCCTTATTCTGATTTTGAACCATTCAATCATTTTTACTGCTGTTGTTTCTGTTTGTTGACATTAAAGGAGAATTCCATGCTAGAATGCTTTCTTATCTTTCTTTGTAGTCGTTACGTCCCCACCAAAGAGGTCCAGGTGTTTTTTTGTGCAAAAAATCCTTATTGGCTATTTTCCCTACCATAAGCCCTCAATGAATTGCATTGCATAGAATGGGAATTGAATGGGGCTATGGGGTGTTATGCTAATTAGCTTATTTCCATCGAAAGAAGTAGTAAAGTGTGCCGCTTTGGATATTATTTACATTATGAAGAGAGGATATATACAAAGAAATTATAATTTTGAGCGATGGAAATAAGCAAATTAGCACAACACCCCATAGCCCCATTCAATGCAATTCATGTAGGGCTTATGGTAGGGGAAATAGCCAATAAGGAGCTTTTGCACAAAATAACACCTGGACTTTGGTGGGGACATAACTACAAAGAAAGGTAAGAAAGCATTCTAGTATGGAATTATCCTTTAACAGGATGCATCCATACAGGGTTTATGTGCATTCATAAATGAGTGGCAAAACTTTAATGTCGTTTAACGTTGCTTAATGTAATCCGTATAGGAATGGAACGGGCATTATATTGTCTAATTATTATTATTATTAACCCATTTTGTGCTTTAGCTATTGAAAAATAGCAGATCTACAAGCTCATAGCTTGTAGTTCTACTATTTTTGAAAGATCGAAGAGCGACTGACTCATTTTTAGAATCTGATCTCAGGTCAGAATGGGTTGAATGGAGGTAAAGCTGTGTGAAGTCTCAAAAGGCTTAGTTTATACTATAGAAAGTACACTTCTAAAGGGACTGGTTGTTTCCCCCATCAGGTGATAAGACGCGTCCTGCTCACTCATGCATAGAAGGAAGCATGAGGTCAGTCCGTTGCTCTCCTCTGGTTATCAGATTGCAGGTCGCCCACCTGCCCCTGGCAGCTAAATAAAACACTAAGGGTCGCCCACCTGCCCCTGGCAGCTAAATAGAACACTAAGGGTCGCCCACCTGCCCCCTGGCAGCTAAATAGAACACCAAGGGTCGCCCACCTGCCCCTGGCAGCTAAATAAAACACTAAGGGTTGCCCACCTGCCCCTGGCAGCTAAATAAAACACTAAGGGTTGCCCACCTGCCCCTGGCAGCTAAATAAAACACTAAGGGTCGCCCACCTGCCCCCTGGCAGCTAAATAGAACACTAAGGGTCGCCCACCTGCCCCTGGCAGCTAAATAAAACACTAAGGGTTGCCCACCTGCCCCTGGCAGGTAAATAAAACACTAAGGGTTGCCCACCTGCCCCTGGCAGCTAAATAGAACAGTAAGGGTTGCCCACCTGCCCAGCTAAATAAAACTTTTGGCAGGTGGGATTTTGCTTTCAGGTTACCCGACCGGGCAAGTGGTCATTTGGGCAAGTAGAACATGACCTGTAGGCTACTTGCCCAGGCCTCTGAGACCTTAGTGTCAACCCCTTCATTACAGATCTAAAACGAGGCTATAAGAACAGGCCTCTGAGACCTTAGTGTCAACCCCTTCATTACAGATCTAAAACGAGGCTATAAGAACAGAGTCCTGGTGCTTTAGTTCCCAGGCCTTCATTACAGCAGACGTCTGGTTGAACTGGTTCTACAGGGCAGACTTCACTCGGCTGTAATCCAACACCTATTGTTAGATGAGCATTTAGTCACTAAACTACAGCAGCTCAGAGTAGAATACAAACATTACATAATAGAAACATTACATAATGTATGCTGTGCAGTTAAGAGATTTTCTTTTGTCGTGTTAAATAGGGTTACATATAACTTTCTATCATTATGGAAAGTGTTTGTTCTCTTAAAGAGAACATGTCTTTTCATGCAGGTCAGGGATACCAGTTTGATCCAATCAGAATGTAGTTTCAGATTATACTGATTATAGCACTGTATTGTAATAAAAAATAATACAATACAACAGCAGAAGTGCTCTCTCTGGTGGCTATCCTCTGTGTTGCAGGGAGCTGCAATCGGCTGTATGGAGCAAAAAGTAAGCAAAACAAATAGCAGATCTACAAGCTCAAAACGCGTCACAATGTAACATATTTTGAGCTTGTAGATCTGCTGTTACACTGAGGACTCTAGGTCTGGACTCTATGACCAGAATAATAACACGATGGAGAAACCTAGATATACACATTTACATTTATACAAATTACAAAAAATAAACTAAACAAGCAATGAACAATGTACGATTATTCCATAGCCAGGATAACCAACACGTTATTAAAAAAAATATATATAACATTTTAAATTAAGAGTTCGGGTCCAATAAAGATATTAAAAAAAGAAATGGACACTACATCCTTTGGCAAAACAAACCTAATATAAATCACGTGCAGGTTAGGGTTGAAATATGATTAGGTGGAAACATGTCATCTACACATGGTCTGTTTCTGGACAAAAGGACCCCGTTGAAAACCAAAACCAAGGGGCTAATAGTTCCTCTAGCGAAATATCAAAATAAAACGGTCTTCATATTGTTACGTATAAATGTGTCTATAAACACATACAGGAATCCCTTTGATGTCTAAAAACCAGTGGTTTGCACAATCAGAGACACACACACCCCAGAGCCTATTGTTTTGTTTTGCAGAGTAGCAAAAAATATTTTAATTGTAGTATTCTTACTGGAGTTTAGACGGCAGTTGTGTGTGTGTGAGGGAGAACACCCGTACGGTACGGTATGGTACGTTACGTTACAGACGCACAGCGCTAAGGAGGAGTCCTCGTCTTCACACAACAGACCGGTGCGGTACGTTACAGACGCACAGCGCTAAGGAGGAGTCCTCGTCTTCACACAACAGACCGGTACGGTACGTTACAGACGCACAGCGCTAAGGAGGAGTCCTCGTCTTCACACAACAGACCGGTACGGTACGTTACAGACGCACAGAGCTAAGGAGGAGTCCTCGTCTTCACACAACAGACCGGTACGGTACGTTACAGACGCACAGCGCTAAGGAAGAGTCCTCGTCTTCACACAACAGACCGGTGCGGTACGTTACAGACGCACAGCGCTAAGGAAGAGTCCTCGTCTTCACACAACAGACCGGTACGGTACGTTACAGACGCACAGCGCTAAGGAGGAGTCCTCGTCTTCACACAACAGACCGGTACGTTACAGACGCACAGCGCTAAGGAAGAGTCCTCGTCTTCACACAACAGACCGGTACGGTACGTTACAGACGCACAGCGCTAAGGAGGAGTCCTCGTCTTCACACAACAGACCATAAGGCTCTGGGGCGTCTCTCTCTCTCTCTAGGGTTAGGGTTAGGGCTAACCCTAACCCAGGGCAACATGGAGGCTCTGGGGCGTGCCTCGTGAGTCGTGAGGCAACACGAGGCAAAGCTTTCCTCAGATTCCTTGCGAAGGAAAGCGGAAGCGCTTCCGTGTGCGTAACGGAAGGGGAAGTTCGGTCGGCCAATCAGAGCAGGCGTGACTCCCTCTTTCCCAGCGGCACTTTGCTTTGGCAGCGCCGCAGCGTGACGTCCGTCTGAAGCCCGACACACACACCGGGCGCGCCGCCGCGCAGCGACGCCTGGAACATAGAACTGGTTTCTATCGGAGCGTCAGCGCGCGTCGAACGGAGGCGGCTGTTTTGACGCGCGCCGTTGGCAGACGGTGTGTGAAGCCCTTTACACTGGACACGCATCGCTCCATCCAACTGCAGCGGCCAATGAGGTCGCTCCATCGAACTGCAGCGGCCAATGAGGTCGCTCCAACGGACTGCAGCAGCCAATGAGGTCTCTCCAACGGACTGCAGCGGCCAATGAGGTCTCTCCAACGGACTGCAGCGGCCAATGAGCCATCGATTTATTTAAATATCTATGAGTGTTACATCATGGCCACCTGGCTGTCCTGCATCTCCCCTCCAGGCCACCGGGGGGCAGTGTGCTAGTGGCAGTTGGCAGACATCATGGCCACCTGCGTGTCTTGTATCTCGCGGACCAGCAGGATGCGAGCCAGCATGTGCTCCAGGGTCTCTCGCGGCATGGCGTTAGCGGAGTACCAGATGGGGCTGTTGGGCGCCACCACGGGCTCCGGGGTCAGGTAGAAGGTGTCGTTACGGCCCTTAGCGGTCTGCGGACTGGAAGGAGAACCAGAGAGGAAGAGGAAGTACGTAAGAGAGGAAGAGGATGTAATAGGAACTAATGGAACTAACCGATGTACGCGAGCAGAGCTGGAACTAATGCATGTTACGCGAGTAGGACATGGAACTAATGGATGTAGATAAACAGAGGTGGAACTAAACAATGATGTATTTTCTTTAGCGATTGTTTCAGGGGATTGACAATCTTTGATATCTTAGTCAATCAGTGTCACCTCAACATGTAACAGTCGCCCCAAAATAGCCGATCTACAAGCTCACAATGTCTCCAAGTACATTAGATATTAGATCTACAATATCATAGATATTAGCAGATAAAAGCATCTGTGTTGTTTTAGATTAAAAAATATCAGATATATAAACTCAGCAGGAATTGACTCAAGCTCAGTTAAAAAATATATATTTTATACTCATAGAATATTGAATAGCTAAGACTAATAGCGATAACAAAAAGATGACTCACGATAGACTGTGTGTGTGTGTGTGTGTGTGTGTGTGTGTGAGAGAGAGACAGAGACACAGAGAAAGGAGGAGTTGGGGAGGGGGAGGGGGGAGACAACACACATTAGAACATTTCAACGTGCTGTAGCGATTAGCTATCGCACGCCAAGAAAGCTAGAGAAGGAAAAGACGCCAACGTCATTTTCTCTACCTTGCAATTCAAGCCGGCAGATTGGTCACAGTGTGTGCCAAATCTGCTGCCGAAACCGCTGGGATTGCATTGGAGTGAATGGAGCCGAGTGGACAAGCACACGAACAAACTCTATTTCTGAACGTTTGTGACCATTGTAAAATAATAATTTCTGGAAAATAACAGAAGACATATTAACACATTATTGTCTGCTGTGTTGCTTCTCGATGTGTACACTGTGCACTTTGGATAGCCCTATAAAATTACACAAAGTATATTTCTGAACATGAAGACTGTCTGCAATTCCAGCCGGCAGATTGGTCACAAACTGAAGCAGACACTGACTGACTGACTAGTGGAATATTGAAGTAAATGGAGCAAAGTATAGACAAGCATATAAATAAACACTTTCTGAATGATTGAGACCATTGTAAAATAAACGCTTCTGTACAACATAACAGAAGACATCACACATTACTTTCTACTGTCTTGAAGTCACCACCAAGTACCCAGTGGTCTAGGCTTACCGACACCCATCTCCCCCTATTTTCACACCGTGTCAAGTACCCTGCCGAATGGCCACTATTTGACAATTTTGGCTGTTGAGAAACAGCTCCTAAAACATTATTTGACACTTTTGGGTGTTGAAAAACAGCTTCTAACCATTATTTGACACTTTTGGTTGTTGAGAAACAGCTTCTAACCATGATTTGACACTTTTGGTTGTTGAGAAACAGCTCCTAAAACATTATTTGACACTTTTGGCTGTTGAAAAACAGCTTCTACCTGAGCGGTGACTGTGAGCGCACGTAGCCGGTAACTTACAGCAGTGTGGACTGCTATGGCTCCAGAGGCTGCTGCTGCTGTGTGGTATTCTCCTCCATCACAGAACACTTACAGATATATTCGTCCAAAGCAAAGCTTTTAGTTTCGCTGTAGTGTTCAGTAAAGATGTTTGTCTGACCATTTTAAGTCTACTTTTGTGTTTTGTTTGTGTCTAAAACTCATACAATATTTAACCCATTTTGGGCGGGATCCCCTTTTGGTGTTGGCATTACGTTATGCTTTAGCTATTGAAAGATATCAGATCTACAAGCTCGTAGCGCGCCACTCGGGTCTGCTATTTTTTTTTTAAATCGAAGAACGACTGACATAGAAAAATAGCTTTTTCAGAAAACTGTCACGATGCGATGCGCACATGCACGCATGCGTCACGTTCCGTGGTACCAGTAAAAGAAAATCACCATGACACCATCCTGTCCATTAGGTGCTTCTACTCAAATAAACCTTATTAACCCATTCTGACCTGAGATCAGATTCATACGAGGTTTCCACTGGACACACACTGATCTGATTAACCCATTCTTTTTTTTTTTAAATACATTTTTATCCCACGATTTTGTAACCCAGTTTTTCTTTTCACCCAGTGCCAATTATCTAAGTAATCCTGGGCGCTACACTTCCTCTGCCAACCTGGGGGGGGGCAGCGGACTGACCTCATGCCTTCTTCTATGCATGAGGAGTCCAAGCTGCTTCTTTTTTCACCTGACAGAGGGGAATTTCCCCGGCCGGACGTAGCGCGTGGAAGGGACACGTTATTCGGACCAGTTCCTTTCCCCTCCATCAGGCGCCCCGGCTGGCCAGGGGGAGGTAGTTTTAGAGACCAGGATTACGGCATATTTTTGTGAGGGTATCTACCCTAGGGGACACGGGGAGAACATGCAAACTCCACACAGAAAGGCCCTATCGCCAACCCCCGCCTCGGGTATGGGCACTGATGACGCGGAGGAGGGAACACGCCGCCAGTGCCCACAACGTTCCCAGCGGGAATCGAACCCAGGACCTTCTAGCTGTGAGGCGACAGCACTACCAACTGTGCCACTGTGCCCCCTGATTAACCCATTCTGACCTGAGATCAGATTCTAAAAAATGTCAGTCGTTCTTTGATTTTTCAAAAATAGCAGACCTACAAGCTCATAGCGCGCCACTCGGTGGCGCGCTATGAGCTTGTAGATCTGCTATTTGTTTCAATAGCTAAAGCATAACATGATGCTAACACGAAAATGGGTTCCCGTTCAGAATGGGTTAAAATGCTTCTCTTTGTTTTTCAAGAAAAACGTATTCTCTCAAGATGAAGTACACAGTGCACTATATAGTCATTTCATTTAGCCAGTCATTCATTCATTCATTCATATTTAACTCGAAACTGAATAAGGCAAAGTCTGGAGTTGATAGGGCAAGCATTAACTTCTTTAAGGTATGGCTATGCCTACTATATTTTGAGGGACACATGGCACTTAAATCGTTTATTATTACCTCTACATTTCACATGCAGATATTATACTTTCACTACAATTATTAGTTATTATTACTAGACTACTATTACGTTGTACTACTTAAAACCACTGTTGTGTTATACTAGGCAGGTTGGTCCTAAGGCTACTGTTAATTTGCGTATGTATTCTGAAACCTAACCACCAGAGCATAATTATTACATTGTGATACTGCTAGGCAACTTTTACTTTTACTAATACTAAAGTATTTCATCAAACGCCACTGACTTGTAATATTGCAAAATCCTTTATTCTCAACATTTTTTAAGCGTTATTTAGTTTGTAATGTTGATGAATTAAAAACAATATAGGCCTATGGGCTTTTGGAGGCAGGATTGTGAACCCAATACTGCCCCCAGCTGGCGGAGTCAGGTTAAGCCCATGCAGCCCAGAGCCATTAGCCTGGTTAATAAACCAGACCGAATCAGCCGTTAGCAAAAAAAAAAAAGCCTGCCGGCGGATTACGGTCTGGAGAGGCTCAATTGTACGCCCATTTCCTACACCAGAGAAATGGGGCGGCCAATAGGGACACGGTATGCAATATGGGCGGGCTTTGGTACAGTGACTTTCAATGCTTGAGACCTTTGACTGACAGTAGCTCTGACCAATTGTGTCAAAGAGAAAAAGTTTCAACCCGCCGCCCTGGAAATTAAATCCAAGCTGATTCTCCCCAGACTAATATCCCGCGGTCCGTGCGATATTAGTCTGGTTTATTAACCAGGTTACAGAGCCATATACTCTGTGCTCTTTAGATTTCTGAATAAAATTAAACAGTTAGCAAGTCGAAAAACACCCAGTCGGAAAACAATCTGTGATATGTCTTCTATTATATTCCTGGACCGATTATATGACAAAGGTCGCTATCGTTCATAAATAATGTTTGTTTACAAGATGTCCAGCGGGCTCCCATCCACTGCCGTGTATTCATCCAACTTCCGGTGCGAGTGTACCATTTGAAGAGGTAGAAGTTATTAATATGAAATATGAAATGTACCATTTGAAGAGGTAGAAGTTATAAATATATAAATATACCATTTAAAGAGGTAGAAGTTATAAATATGAAATATGAAATGTACCATTTGAAGAGGTAGAAGTTATAAATATATAAATGTACCATTTGAAGAGGTAGAAGTTATAAATATATAAATGTACCATTTAAAGAGGTAGAAGTTATAAATATATAAATGTACCATTTGAAGAGGTAGAAGTTATAAATGTACCATTTGAAGAGGTAGAAGTTATAAATATATAAATGTACCATTTGAAGAGGTAGAAGTTATAAATATACCATTTGAAGAGGTAGAAGTTATAAATATATAAATGTACCATTTGAAGAGGTAGAAGTTATAAATATATAAATGTACCATTTGAAGAGGTAGAAGTTATAAATATACCATTTGAAGAGGTAGAAGTCGTAGAGCTTGATGGGGCATCTGAGAGGGTTCTCTGGGTCCTCCTGCTGCTCTGCATACATGTCATCTGTTACTGTAACATATATACAGTAAACACATCAATAATACAGTAATAAATACAGTAATATACATCTGAAAGGGTTCTCTGGGTCATCTGTTACTGTAAATATATCAATACATGTCATCTGTTACTGTACATATATCAATACATGTCATCTGTTACTGTAAATATATCAATACATGTCATATGTTACTGTAAATATATCAATACATGTCATCTGTTACTGCCCCTGGAACCTACCTTTCTGTCCCTGGAACCTCTCCGAGGCCTTCAGGGATAGTTCTAACCTACCTTTCTGTCCCTGGAACCTCTCCGAGGCCTTCAGAGATAGTTTTAACCTACCTTTCTGCCCCTGGAACCTCTCTGAGGCCTTCAGAGATAGTTGTAACCTACCTTTCTGTCCCTGGAACCTCTCTGGGGCCTTCAGAGATAGTTTTAACCTACCTTTCTGTCCCTGGAACCTCTCCGAGGCCTTCAGATAGCGGATGCTCGTGGTCTTGTCTTTGGGGTTACTGGGACTCTTCCTGGTGTGTCTCAACACCTTGGAGAACGCTACCTTCAGATGCTGTTCCACCGTCCGCAGGTGGAAATACCTGCAGAGAGGAAGGGACACAATGGGTTAATAAATACCTGCAGAGCCCAGGACAACCACTGGGTTCACACACCATCCACACACCGATGGCAGCAGAAACCATGCAAGGCACCAACTAGCACATCGGGAGCAATTAGGGGTTCAGTGTCTTGCTCAAGGACACTTCGACAGTAACTCTGGGGGAGCCCGGGTTCGAACTGGCAACCTTGCGGTAGCTGCTACATTGTGGCAGACAGGCAGCTGCTACATTGTGTCAGACAGGCAGCTGCTACATTGTGGCAGACAGGCAGCTGCTACATTGTGTCAGACAGGCAGCTGCTACATTGTGGCAGACAGGCAGCTGCTACACTGTGTCAGACAGGCAGCTGCTACACTGTGTCAGACAGGCAGCTGCTACACTGTGTCAGACAGACAGGCAGCTGCTACATTGTGGCAGACAGGCAGCTGCTACATTGTGTCAGACAGGCAGCTGCTACATTGTGGCAGACAGGCAGCTGCTACACTGTGTCAGACAGGCAGCTGCTACACTGTGTCAGACAGGCAGCTGCTACACTGTGTCAGACAGACAGGCAGCTGCTACATTGTGGCAGACAGGCAGCTGCTACACTGTGTCAGACAGGCAGCTGCTACACTGTGTCAGACAGGCAGCTGCTACACTGTGTCAGACAGACAGGCAGCTGCTACATTGTGGCAGACAGGCAGCTGCTACACTGTGTCAGACAGGCAGCTGCTACACTGTGTCAGACAGACAGGCAGCTGCTACATTGTGGCAGACAGACAGCTGCTACATTGTGGCAGACAGACAGCTGCTACATTGTGGCAGACAGACAGCTGCTACATTGTGTCAGACAGGCAGCTGCTACATTGTGGCAGACAGACAGCTGCTACACTGTGTCAGACAGACAGCTGCTACACTGTGTCAGACAGACAGCTGCTACATTGTGTCAGACAGGCAGCTGCTACATTGCGGCAGACAGACAGCTGCTACATTGTGGCAGACAGGCAGCTGCTACATTGTGGCAGACAGGCAGCTGCTACATAAATGGTAAATGGTGCATTTATATAGCGCCTTTATCCAAGGCGCTTTACATAGATTGTGCATTACATTCACCCATTCACACACCGATGGCAGCAGAAACCATGCAAGGCACCAACTAGCACATCGGGAGCAATTAGGGGTTCAGTGTCTTGCTCAAGGACACTTCGACAGTAACTCTGGGGGAGCCCGGGTTCGAACTGGCAACCTTGCGGTTCCCATCCAGGCACTCTACCCCTGAGCCACCGCCGCCCCGGTGTCAGACAGACAGGCAGCTGCTACATTGTGTCAGACAGGCAGCTGCTACACTGTGTCAGACAGGCAGCTGCTACAAACTCACTTTGTGTTGAAGAACATCAGAGTTGTTAGCAGCGTGGAAGGAGAGTGAGCTCCCAGCTGTTTACACTCCCACAACATCTCCTCTGACACATGACTGGGGATGATGTAACCTGAGAGAGACAGAGAGAGAGACAGAGAGAGAGAGAGAGAGAGACAGACAGAGAGAGACAGCCATGACGTTAAGCTGTGTGTGTGTTCAACAACACAGCCATGACGTTAAGCTGTGTGTGTGTTCAACAACACAGCCATGACGTTAAGCTGTGTGTGTGTGTTCAACAACACAGCCATGACGTTAAGCTGTGTATGTGTGTGTTCAACAACACAGCCATGACGTTAAGCTGTGTGTGTGTGTGTGTTCAACAACACAGCCATGACGTTAAGCTGTGTGTGTGTTCAACAACACAGCCATGACGTTAAGCTGTGTGTGTGTTCAACAACACAGCCATGACGTTAAGCTGTGTGTGTGTTCAACAACACAGCCATGACGTTAAGCTGTGTGTGTGTTCAACAACACAGCCATGACGTTAAGCTGTGTGTGTGTGTTCAACAACACAGCCATGACATTAAGCTGTGTGTGTGTGTGTTCAACAACACAGCCATGACGTTAAGCTGTGTGTGTGTGTGTGTTCAACAACACAGCCATGACGTTAAGCTGTGTGTGTGTGTTCAACAACACAGCCATGACGTTAAGCTGTGTGTGTGTGTGTTCAACAACACAGCCATGACGTTAAGCTGTGTGTGTGTTCAACAACACAGCCATGCAAAATAACACTGACAGCTGTGAGATAGATACCTAGGGGGTGGACAGTATAGATATAGATCATATAGATACCTAGGGGGTGGACAGTAGACCTCCAGGGCTCCAGGATTCGGTGCAGACTGTGAGAGAAGCGAGCGTAGTACGGATCTGAGAATATATCGTCCACTCGACCGTTGTCAAATAGATACTGGAGAGAGAGAGAGAGAGAGAGAGAGAGAGAGAGACAGAGAGAGAGAGAGAGAGCGAGAGCGAGAGCGAGAGCGAGAGAGAGTTACAACATCTTGTTAGTAAAACCAAAGATAAATTCGACCCCTCTCAGTTAACACCAAGTAACTCCTCCAGGTGCTCCTCTGAGTACTAGACCAAGTAACTCCTCCAGGTGCTCCTCTGAGTACTAGACCAAAGAAAGTTGTGTGCAGCCCTGAGTATAGTGTAGTAGTATTATAGTAGTGTATAAACATACTTTCTGTATACAGAGGAACACATAGTAGAGTACATCAGCCTCGTACGGTTCTCCTTCAGGTCCTCTGGTCTCCTGGGTCATGTGACACAGAGCCATGCTCAGCTCAGCCACCGCACACGATACCAGATCCTCCCTAAAACGCAGGGCCTGGCGGCCTACACACACACGCACGCGCACACGCACACACACACACACACACACACACACACACACACACGCACACGCACACGCACACGCACACGCACACACACACATTCAAAAGTAGCCCAGACCAAGTATTGACGTCATACATTAATATACTTGACAGATGGTCGACATTTCTCGTTTAAAAAAAAAACATTTTTTTAGTGGTCTCGTAAAATATTCTAATTAGTTTTCTTTTATTTTCATGAGCTGTATGCCATAATCAGGATTAAAACAAAAAAAGGTTTGAAATACTTTAAATACTAAGAAAATTTACTTTGACAAAATATTCTAATTCATTGAGATGGAGCTGTATTTAACGAGGCAGCGGTGGCCGAGTGGATTGCGGAGCGGTCTAGATACCGGAAGGTCGCCAGTTCGAATCAGCGATCCGACACGTTAAAATTACCACCGTTGAAGTGCCCTTGGACAAGGCATTGAACCTCTACCATGAAATGCTCCATGTGGGCCTTGCTGTAAACAAGTATCTGATGCTTAGTCGAGTTACCCTTGGTAAACTTGATTTACCAGAACGCATTTCTTCTTCTTCTTCTAACCCATTCTGGGCAGGAACCCATATTGGTATCTTACCCCCTCAGGCCGGGAACCCATATTTGGGTTCTGTACAGTATTCAAAAATGTAAATTTTTTGATGCTGCTATATAAATATTTGAAGTTTTTCAGAAACCTTATGTCAGGATTTAGAGGCGTTTTTAGAATCGGCCTTAGGCCTAAATGGGATATATATACATATTAGGGTTGTCCACTCGCGTCCGATGGGAGCCAGCTGGTTCTTCTATATAGATATAGATAACATAGACTCACGTCCGATGGGAGCCAGGTGGTTCTATATAGATAACATAGACTCACGTCCGATGGGAGCCAGCTGGTTCTTCTATATAGATAAAGATATAGATAACATAGACTCACGTCCGATGGGAGCCAGCTGGTTCTATATAGATAACATAGACTCACGTCCGATGGGAGCCAGCTGGTTCTATATGGATAACATAGACTCACGTCTGATGGGAGCCAGCTGGTTCTTCTATATAGATATAGATAGCATAGACTCACGTCCGATGGGAGCCAGCTGGTTCTTCTCGTCCTTGTCCAGCTCACAGTTCTTCCTCTGAGCCCAGATTCTCCAAACCTCCAGACCTTCCTCTGGCTTCAGAGACGAGGGGAGGAGCAACTCCTGGACCTGGACCTGATGCTGCTGCTGACCATCTGATAGGGTCACCGTCTGACCACCCTGCTGTAAACACAGTAATGGTTTAGGTTTATTTATTTAGCATATAGTACAAAAAAATTACAATAACATATCAAAGAAACAAAAATATAATGCAAGGAAAGGAAGAAGCCTTATAGGCTTATATGGAATCCTTTCATTGGTTTAAAAGATTAAAAGTTCATAAAGAACAGTACATAAATCTACAAGTTGTCAAAGGGGGGCAGCTGTGCAGTAAAGAAAATAAAAACACAGACTGCACAGAAAACAGAAATAAACAATACAACAACAAACACACAAAAGAAAATATAACACATCAAGGTAAAACATGTAATCTACAGAGAGGAAGAAATAAGATATTTCTTTAGATGTTTTTTGAATATTGGCAAGGACAATGAGGATTTAAGTGAGGCATCTAGGGAGTTCCATAGATGAGGGCCTCTAAATTTGATGAGAGATTGATGTTTGGACGTGCGACAATAGGGTAATTCAAAATGATCTCTTTGCCTTGTGGGGTAGGAGTGAATATCCGAAGTAACACGGAAGAAATTGTGAAAAGAAGACGGAAGGTCTTGTATGCATTTTTTGAATTTAAACATAAATAAACAGGTCTGAAAAACGTTTACTTTGTCAATGGGTAATAGCGAGTATTTAATAAAGAGCGGGGCAGACGGCTCATACCGATTTGAATGTGAAATCATTCTCAGAAACCTTTTTTGAATGATCAGTAATTTAGTGAGATGTGTTGAATATGTAGCAGCCCAGACAATATTACAGTAATTAATATGAGGGAAAATTAAGCTATAATAGAGTGTTAAATGACATGAAGGAAGAACAAAAGGGCAGATTTTTCTCAATATACCAAGCATCTTCATAGACTTCATACATACAGCATCAATATGTTGTTTGTTTAATAGAACTATTTCCGATACTGTGACCCGGGGGCTCCTCCTTCTCACCCCATCATTCTTCATGTTGGCCGTTTGTATTCACAACCTTATTCTTTGGGTCATGACCCACACTTCATGACCATAGGTGAGAGTAGGAACAGTTCATGACCATAGGTGAGAGTAGGAACACTTCATGACCATAGGTGAGAGTAGGAACACTTTATGACCATAGGTGAGAGTAGGAACACTTCATGACCATAGGTGAGAGTAGGAACACTTCATGACCATAGGTGAGAGTAGGAACAGTTCATGACCATAGGTGAGAGTAGGAACAGTTCATGACCATAGGTGAGAGTAGGAACAGTTCATGACCATAGGTGAGAGTAGGAACAGTTCATGACCATAGGTGAGAGTAGGAACACTTCATGACCATAGGTGAGAGTAGGAACACTTCATGACCATAGGTGAGAGTAGGAACACTTCATGACCATAGGTGAGAGTAGGAACACTTCATGACCATATAAGGTGAGAGTAGGAATGAAGATTGCTCGCTTAGACAGAGAGCTTTGCCTTCTGGCTCAACTCTCTTTTCGTCACAACAGTGAGCGTTACAGCGACTGCAATACCGCCCCTGACTAGGGATGTCAGTAACGGATAATTTCCCAGCCGGTTAGCCGACAGGATTAACCGGGTCATTAACGGATAGTGGTTGATTTTTTTCTTTTTTTTAATAGGCTACCCCAAATGTAATATGCATGTATAGGCTACATCAGGGGTAGGCAACCTTTTTGACATGAAGTGCCATGATATTTTTCCTTGATACTCAGAGTGCCATAGTAATAAATTCCCTTAGTCAATAGTACATTTCCACGGTTTCCACATATTTTATTGTCCATTTTGTGTTTCTACATGTCATGCATATTTCCACATTAGAACAGTTATAAACTCAGGGCAATATGTCCACCTTAGAACAGTTATAGACTCATAGTTTCACATCATGACAGAACAGACTCTTTTTGTTTTAAATAAAATAAATTAAAACTAAAAACTCAGTGCAATATTTTCAGAACAGTCTCTTGCTCTCCTTTTTAACTAAAATAAAATAAACATGAGTCATAGATCAGTGCAATATTTTCAGAACAGTCTCTTTCTCTCCTTTAACTAAAATAAAATAAACATGAGTCATAGATCAGTGCAATATTTTCAGAACAGTCTCTTTCTCTCCTTTTTAACTAAAATAAAATAAACATGAGTCATAGATCAGTGCAATATTTTCAGAACAGTCTCTTTCTCTCCTTTAACTAAAATAAAATAAACATGAGTCATAGATCAGTGCAATATTTTCAGAACAGTCTCTTTCTCTCCTTTAACTAAAATAAAAGTAACAGGAACTGTCATAGATCAGTGCAATATTTTCAGAAGTCTCTCTTTCTCTCTCTCTCTTTAACTAACATTTTAAAAAAAACAGGACAGTGCAATATCTTGTTATAAAAAAAAGAGGCCATGTTGCAGCCTACAGAAAATAAAGAAAGCCTACCAGTCAGTGTGAGCCCTGGCCCTGTTTCCCTTTGCTAAGCTCCGTTATCTGGGGGTTATAATTGGTCACTTTCAGTTGCACACATGCTTCAGAGCGGTCAGCAGTCAAACGACTGCGGGAGGGGCTGAGTACGTCCTTCATGTGTGAAAAGATTTGCTCACAGAGATAGGTTGAACCGAAGACTGATAACAGAGCCAATGCAACGTTCTTGAGGCAGCAGAATTTGTCTGGTACGGATATCCAACACGTGTAGATGCAGGTTGAATGATTTTTCACTGCTGTAGTTTCCAACTCTTTGCGTAGCTCTGCAAACTTAGTCACCCATAGTGCTGAACTTTTTAGTTCAATCAGCTGCATTTCCAAATCCTGTGTGCCCAGCCAGTCTATCAGAGATGAATCAAACTCGTGTCCATCAAAGCTGTCGGGCTTGATCAAAAAAGAGAACATGTCGCCATATTTCCTAAAGTCCACAAATCGTCTCAAGAACTCAGATTCCAGGTCACCGATGTATTTGCCGATCCCAGTGGTGTCGATGCGGTGCTCGCGGTGCTCAGCCTCGGCCTCCGCTGACAGCTTTAGTACGAGCTCCCCTACGTGCTTGAAATAGCGGAAAACGGAGGTTGCAATGTCTTTTTTAAAGACTGGCAGCTTGCCGACAAAAGTAGCCCACGTTTCATACATGTCCAAAACCGTTTGACCCGCACCTTGTAACTGGAGATTGAGCTCGTTCAGATGCCCAGTGATATCAGCCAGAAACATGAGTTTCATCACCCACTTCTCATCCTCCATTTCTGGGTAGTTTTGGCCCTTTTCAACAAGGAAGGCTTTTACAGCGTCAAAACAGCCTACAAATCTCTCCAACACTTTCCCACAGCTGAGCCACCTAACTGCGCAATGGAGAGGGATATCTTTGTATGTGCTGTCCATTTCCTCGAGTAGGGACTGGAACTGGCGGTGTGTGAGAGCAGATCGCTTAACTATGAAGTTAACAATTTTGGTCACTGTATCCATAACCTTATTAAGATCTGAATTTGACATTTTTGCACAGAGGTTTTCTTGGTGTATTATGCAGTGTAGTTTCATGACGGGGTGGCCGACTGCATCCTCAATCAATTTGACAGCTCCTATGTTTTTCCCAGTCATGGCAGCAGCGCCGTCTGTTGTCACTGCAAATATCTTTTTGATATCAACCCCTCATTCCTTAAAATGATCAATAAACACCTTTGCTACATCGGCACCTTTTGTTGTGTCGGGCATTGGTTCTAAGCAGCAAAGTTCTTCTCTTACAGTCGAATCACAGAATTTTGTCATTACTGCCAAACGTGGCATGTCATTTATATCCACGCTCTCATCAAGTGCAACACTAAATACAGTGGCATCTTTCAACACAGCAGTTTGCTGTGAATTAATATTTTCTGCCATTTCTTCTATGCGTCGCTGGACTGTTCTGGCAGACGTGGGGATTTCTTTTATTCTGGACTTGATTGTCTCTTTATTTGGCAAGCCATCAAACAAAGCATCTGCACTTAACTGGAATGCCTCTTTGATGTATTCACCGTCGGTGAATGGCTTTCCACGTTTGGCGATGCAGTGGGCAATTTGATAACTTGCTTCAGTGCCATGGTGTTTAGCAGTGGAAAAAGCTTTCAGTGTGTTGGTTTGCTTGTCGTAAGCGGATAAAGCTCTTTTTATTGCCTCTGTCTTGTCTGCCGTATCTTTGAAAGATTTTTCGTGTCTAGTTTCAAAGTGACGCTTAACGCTTGACGTCCGACACACAACATTCTCAAGACATAAAACGCAGACAGCGCGATCTTGCTGCTGAACAAATCCATATTCATCTCTCCATGTGGGCTGGAATGCTCAGGGAATCTAATTTGGCCTTTTTAGCCATCTTTGTAATGTTCTCTCACACGGAGCCACAACAACATGAGTGCAGTCGCACACACACCGGCGTCCTGCGAATATGACGTAATGTTAACAGCCCCCGCTCCTTGCGTTGAAAACAGCCAATCTACAAGCTCACAATGCGTCGCAGCACATATAAAACTCAGCATGAATACTGCAGAAGGTATAATTTATTTTACAACATGCACATGCAAGGGGACTTGCAATTCATTTAATAAATATAAAATTATTATAATAATTAAAATTAAAAAAAAAAAAAAAAAGATTCTCCCAGAATCTGGCAGCGTGCCAGCCGATACCACCCGGCGTGCCATCGTTGGCACGCGTGCCTAAGGTTGCCGACCCCTGGGCTACATAATTAAAGTTGGTAGACGAATGGTATACATTTATTTATGCTCCTTTTTTAAAAGACAAACTAAAAAGCAACATTTAACAATATAAATAAATTGTTGTAGGCTTAATCATCAATAAACAACGCATCGCATCTGCATGATGCATGCATCTGCGCGTCTACAGTACAGAGGTCCACCAGTTCTAGTCCAAAACATAAATAAGTCCAGTCCAGATCTGAGCAACCGATACCTATAAAGCCACTGGACGCATCATGGGCTAAGCCTTTTTTTATTATTAAGGAAGATCAGCATGCATGTCACCGTGTACTGTTTGTTGACTTTTCGCTGACGAGAAAACCCTCAAACATCGATAGCACATATCACTAACTTGATAGCCGTAAGCCGTGCCAGTGTAGGGAGATGGATTGGAGGAGGAGGAGGAACCGGCAGCGGCTGTAAACGTTCTCTAAGGTCTCACCTGTACCTGCTGGTTGTCCTGCGTGTGCAACACCTGCTGCTGGGGGTCCCAGATCAGGGGGTGCGTGGCGTTGGGGTAGATGTGGATCTGGTTTCCGTTCATCAGCTGTGCTCCGTGGAAGGTGGAGAGGGTGTGGAGCACCTCGTCTTGGAGACCTCCTCCTCCTCCTGAGGAGCTGGTGATGGAGGAGACGGCCTGCGCCGTCTGGCTCATCTTCAGGGCGTGTCTGTCGTGACTCTGCACAGCGCCGTACGCCTCCTGGAGGAGACCGAGGGTTAGACGTTACGTTATCTACAAGTCTGGAGGAGACCGAGGGTTAGACGTTACGTTATCTACAAGTCCCATCTCCGTTTGTTAGGGAGCTTAATGTGTAACTGTGCTGTGTTATTATCTTATATATCCGTTTAACTTTCTGTAGCCACTGATCAATAGTAGGGGGGTTGGGTTTCATCCAATTAAGTGTCACAATCTTTCTTGCAACTATCAACAGAATGTGCATTATAGAGCACTGGTCATTCAACTATCAACAGAATGTGCATTATAGAGCACTGGTCATTCGTATAACCCATTCTGACCTGAGATCAGATTCATACGAGGTTTCCACTGGACACACACTGGTCTGATTAACCCATTCTGACCTGAGATCAGATTCTAAAAGAAATGGCAGACCTACAAGCTCGTAGCGCGCCACTCGGTGGCGCGCTATGAGCTTGTAGATCTGCTATTTTTCAATAGCTAAAGCATAACATGATGCCAACACCAAAATGGGTTCCCGTTCAGAATGGGATAATATATATCTAATAAAGATGACCTTGAGTTCAGTAGAATATCTCTTTTAAAGATTTTGTCTTAATTCCGTTTTTACCTTTTTCCAATAAGTCTGTATTTTTGGGCAGTCCCAAAATATATGGGTATGGTCACCAATCATATCACAGTTTCTCCGACTCAGTGGAGTTGGGCTTATATGGACTGGCTGTCGAAGGGGGTTAGGGTTAAAGGGGTCCTAAATAACCCAATTTTAGATTTCCAGTTAAATTCTTTCCCTATTTGTCTCTGTAGTCCTCCATGACAGCCAGAACATATATCTTCCCATAATCATCTTCTATTATAATGTTCAACTCCATTTGTCTCTTGATATGAAGAGTATTATCTGACATAATTTATCTAACCTTAATCTTTTAAGGGATACTTGTTTTTTTTGTTGGTGTTCAGAGATTTCAATAAAATGTTGCTCCATATTGTTCGGCATTCTTTTAATTGCGTCCCAATCTTTATTTTTTTGTAATATAGTTTCTAATTTGTAAATATCTATATAAATCTGTTGGCGCAGGTCATAACCCTTATTTAAGATTTAAATACATTCCCATCAAACAATTGGTTGATTGTAATCAAACCTCTTTCCGCCCATCTTTTATATGCTCCGTCCAATAGATGGAATAAATTCTATGTTGCCTACAATAGTCATGGCTCTTGATAGGGCTGTTTTTGCACTGAAACCCACATTTTCAATGTATGTTTAACGGCACATATTATTTATATTGATCTTCTTCCGAGACTCTTGGCTGAGAAATGGAAGGGTAGATTAGTGCTATTCCTGCTATTGGGTTTTGTTCTATAGGGACTCATCCTGTCTCCGCATCTCTGAACACCCAGTTGAGCTGCCCAAGATTCTACAAAATTGTCTTCTAAATCATGACAGTCTTCTATATTAGTGGTTCTCAAACTATGTTTCATGTCACGGACCCCAAACATTATGTAAGTGGCCGCTGACTCCCATCTGAAAATATGTTGTTCCAGGGACCCTTCAGGGACCCCTCAAAGGTTTGAGTTAATATGTTGTTCCAGGGACCCCTCAAAGGTTTGAGTTAATATGTTGTTCCAGGGACCCCTCAAAGGTTTGAGTTAATATGTTGTTACAGGGACCCCTCAAAGGTTTGAGTTAATATGTTGTTACAGGGACCCCTCAGGGACCCCTCAAAGGTTTGAGTTAATATGTTGTTCCAGGGACCCCTCAAAGGTTTGAGTTAATATGTTGTTCCAGGGACCCCTCAAAGGTTTGAGTTAATATGTTGTTCCAGGGACCCCTCAAAGGTTTGAGTTAATATGTTGTTCCAGGGACCCCTCAAAGGTTTGAGTTAATATGTTGTTCCAGGGACCCCTCAAAGGTTTGAGTTAAAAACGTCCGCTGTGAAAGAATATATATATTCAAAGATGTGCGTCACATTTTCACGATTTTTCTAAAATAGCAGATTTACAAGCTCGTGGCGCGGCACTCGGTGAGTCTGTGCCGCACTACGATGGTGATGTGTGGGTTACCCCCCCCCCCCCCCCAGGGGCTGTAGGGTTATGGTTACCTGTGGTTTAGTGATGTGAGTGACCTCTTCCCCCCCCCCCCCCCCCAGGGGCTGTAGGGTTATGGTTACCTGTGGTTTAGTGATGTGAGTGATGTGAGTGACCTCTTCCCCCCCCCCCCCCCCCCAGGGGCTGTAGGGTTATGGTTACCTGTGGTTTAGTGATGTGAGTGATGTGAGTGACCTCTTCCCCCCCCCCCCCCCCCCCAGGGGCTGTAGGGTTATGGTTACCTGTGGTTTAGTGATGTGAGTGATGTGAGTGACCTCTTCCCCCCCCCCCCCCCCCCCCCCAGGGGCTGTAGGGTTATGGTTACCTGTGGTTTAGTGATGTGAGTGACCTCTTCCCCCCCCTCCCCCCCCCAGGGGCTGTAGGGTTATGGTTACCTGTGGTTTAGTGATGTGAGTGATGTGAGTGATGTGAGTGACCTCTTCCCCCCCCTCCCCCCCCAGGGGCTGTAGGGTTATGATTACCTGTGGTTTAGTGATGTGAGTGATGTGAGTGATGTGAGTGACCTCTTCCCCCCCCTCCCCCCCAGGGGCTGTAGGGTTATGGTTACCTGTGGTTTAGTGATGTGGGTGACCTCCCCTCTCCCCCAGGTAGAGGTCTGTAGTGTGGTGTAGTGGTGTAGGGTTAGGGGCTGTAGGGTTATGGTTACCTGTGGTATGGTGATGTGGGTGACCTCCCCTCTCCCCCCTGCCCCTCCTGGGGCAGAGTAAACGGGGATGGTCCAGGTCTCCCCAGTAGGACTAGTGATGGTTCCCGTAGCGCTGTAGAGGTGAGAGCTGTCCACCGTCAGGAGGTCTGGTCGCAGCTGGACGTAGCTCTGCTGATGACCCTGAGGAGATACAATACAACCATCACAACATGTCCCACTACAACCATCACCCCTAACCACTGTAGAGGAGATACAATACAACCACCCCATCATAACCATCACCCCTAACCACTGTAGAGGAGATACAATACAACCACCCCATCATAACCATCACCCCTAACCGCTGCAGAGGAGATACAATACAACCACCCCATCATAACCATCACCCCTAACCGCTGAAGAGGAGATACAATACAACCACCCCATCATAACCATCACCCCTAACCGCTGAAGAGGAGATACAATACAACCACCCCATCATAACCATCACCCCTAACCACTGTAGAGGAGATACAATACAACCACCCCATCATAACCATCACCCCTAACCGCTGTAGAGGAGATACAATACAACCATCCCATCATAACCATCACCCCTAACCGCTGCAGAGGAGATACAATACAACCACCCCATCATAACCATCACCCCTAACCGCTGTAGAGGAGATACAATACAACCATCCCATCATAACCATCACCCCTAACCGCTGTAGAGGAGATACAATACAACCATCCCATCATAACCATCACCCCTAACCACTGTAGAGGAGATACAATACAACCACCCCATCATAACCATCACCCCTAACCACTGTAGAGGAGATACAATACAACCATCCCATCATAACCATCACCCCTAACCACTGTAGAGGAGATACAATACAACCACCCCATCATAACCATCACCCCTAACCACTGTAGAGGAGATACAATACAACCACCCCATCATAACCATCACCCCTAACCACTGTAGAGGAGATACAATACAACCATCCCATCATAACCATCACCCCTAACCACTGTAGAGGAGATACAATACAACCACCCCATCATAACCATCACCCCTAACCGCTGCAGAGGAGATACAATAAAACCACCCCATCATAACCATCACCCCTAACCACTGTAGAGGAGATACAATACAACCACCCCATCATAACCATCACCCCTAACCGCTGTAGAGGAGATACAATACAACCACCCCATCATAACCATCACCCCTAACCACTGTAGAGGAGATACAATACAACCATCCCACCAAAACCATCACGCCTAACCGCTGAAGAGGGGATACAATACATCACATCACAACATGTCCCAATAGAGCGTCGCAGTCCCGCCCCCTTTCAGAACAACGAGTGGCCCAGGAAATTAATCGCAAGGCATTTTGACCATAGGCATTTCTTAAATTATTTATTTAAAAACCTTTTAAGCGTCGTACGAAGCCAACTCTTGTCGTGACAAATCATGACAACACACACAATATTTTGGACCAAACTAATAATTACAAAGAAGAAAAACAACAAAAAAAATGTTGTAACCTGCCGTCTTTTTCTACTTTCTAATTCTTTGTTTGGTCCAAAATATTGTGTGTGTTGTCATGATTTGTCACGACAAGAGTTGGCTTCGTACGACGCTTAAAAAGTCTTTAAATTAATAATTTAAGAAATGCCTATGGTCAAAATGCATTGCGATTCATTTCCTGGGCCACTCGTCGTTCTGAAAGGGGGAGGGACGCTCTATAGAGCGTCGCAGTCCCGCCCCCTTTCAGAACAACGAGTGGCCCAGGAAATTATTCTCCGTTCATTTTCTCCATAGGCTTTTTAAAAAGTATTTATTTAAAGACGGTTACGCCGCGGACAAAGCCAACTCAGATCGTGACAAATCATGACAACGAACACAATAATTTGGGCCGATCAAAAAATTTGAAAGAAGAAAATAAAGGCAGGAGACAACACTATTTGTTTTGTTTTTCTTCTTATAAATTATTTGATCGGCCCAAAACATTGTGTTCATTGTCATGATTTGTCACGATCCGAGTTGGCTTTGTCCGTGGAATAACCGTCTTTAAATACTTTTTGAAAAGCCTATGGAGAAAATGAACGGGGAATCATTTCCTGGGCCACTCGCTGTTCTGAAAGGGGGCGGGACTGCGAAGCTCTATACAACCATCCCATCATAACCATCACCCCTAACCGCTGTAGAGGGGACACTCACACACACACACACACTATTATTATTAGGATTACCTGAGGGATAGCCAGGAGAGAGAGAGAGAGAGAGAGAGAGAGAGAGAGAGAGAGAGAGAGAGAGAGAGAGAGAGAGAGAGACAGAGAGAGAGAGACAGAGAGAGAGAGAGAGACAGAGAGAGAGAGAAATATAAATGCTTCCGTCGTACAGTCTGGAGCAACGGAAGCTCTGATCATGAGTAAAATATAAATGCTTCCGTCGTACAGTCTGGAGCAACGGAAGCTCTGATCATGAGTAAAATATACAGAAGCTCTGATCATGAGTAAAATATAAATGCTTCCGTCGTACAGTCTGGAACAACAGAAGCTCAGATCACGAGTAAAATATAAACACTTCCGTCATACAGTCTGGAGCAACAGAAGCTCTGATCATGAGTAAAATATAAATGCTTCCGTCGTACAGTCTGGAGCAACGGAAGCTCTGATCATGAGTAAAATATACAGAAGCTCTGATCATGAGTAAAATATAAATGCTTCCGTCGTACAGTCTGGAGCAACAGAAGCTCTGATCATGAGTAAAATATACAGAAGCTCTGATCATGAGTAAAATATAAATGCTTCCGTCGTACAGTCTGGAGCAACAGAAGCTCAGATCATGAGTAAAATATACAGAAGCTCTGATCATGAGTAAAATATACAG
Source organism: Protomyctophum bolini (assembly GCF_963924005.1). Lineage (NCBI taxonomy): Eukaryota > Metazoa > Chordata > Actinopteri > Myctophiformes > Myctophidae > Protomyctophum > Protomyctophum bolini. Next base: position 275,314 of record NC_137866.1, read on the forward strand.
AAGCTCTGATCATGAGTAAAATATAAATGCTTCCGTCATACAGTCTGGAGCAACGGAAGCTCTGATCATGAGTAAAATACAAATGCTTCCGTCATACAGTCTGGAGCAACGGAAGCTCTGATCATGAGTAAAATATAAATGCTTCCGTCATACAGTCTGGAGCAACGGAAGCTCTGATCATGAGTCAAATATAAATGCTTCCGTCATACAGTCTGGAGCAGGGGTGGGCAATTATTTTTCCCAAGGGGCCAAATGAGAAACAGAAAATATTTTGGAGGGCCGGGCCAAAAGGCTGAACTTAATTATGCATGATATCAATTTTATTTCTATATAAATAGCAGTAAATGGCATTGTTTTGCAAAGCAATGGTAAACTAAATGTGAAACATTTGACTCAAATTATAGGCAGTGACTATTTTACATCATGATGATGTACAATAAGAGCACCCCTCACTTCACATGGGTGTGATTTTTTTACTTTCTACTTGCAGGCTTGAGACGTTTCCATTCCCAGTTGAAAACTATGTTTTTGTTTAAGTTACAAGTCCTGTAAATACTAGCATTTTCTTTTAACAATGAGAACATTATAGGTAGCTCTGTTAATAGTTCCATTCGCAGGACACTGGAGGTGCCACTTTCACAACCCATGGCGCGCTGCTTACTATTGTTGAGACTTGGCAGCCTGGCAGGCGCTGTATGTTGACGTGTGCATGTTCGTTCTGCCAGATTTACTTTGTGGTTCAACGGTACGTCGATTGACTCGTGTGCCGAAAACAGACGATCCACAAGCTCACGGCGCATCGCCCAAGCTTTCTGAACTTCAGAAGCATGCCACATTCTGGGCGCAACAACGCCATACGGCAGCATCTTAAATAAAACATCTTAACTTTATTGGCGAGGCGGGTTAAATAAAGCAATGAAGCATAATGGGATTTAACTTGTCCTCCTGCAAGGAAGTTTGGTAATCAAAGCATGCGCCTGCGCCTACCGTGTTGTGGAGCTGCATGCTTCATGGCTATTTGCATTCACCGACGTAGTCAACAATAAATCCAAAAAGCCGACATTTTCGCATATGAGGGGGGTGAAGGAGGAAAGACAGGTTCTCAATCACACGCAATTCACGTGCACAGTTGACGTGCAGATTACGTGCACTGTGAGAATACATGGGCTTCAAAATAAAAGCAATGCGGTTTTAGTGCACCCATAAGGTAATTAGAAAGTATGTTTTATTTTCGGATTATCAAGTAATCTTTCACGGGCCGGTCAGAGTCAGCCGGCGGGCCGTATTTGGCCGGCGGGCCGTATTTGCCTAACCTGACGCTGCCAGATGAGGGCGGTATTGGGGAAACATATTCCCCAACACAACACTCATCTGGGATCTCTGACGGAGTTGAGCCCTGAGTCAGATCTGCTTCGTACCGAACCAATCAGCGTGAGCTATGTGCGAAACCGGATGTGAAGCTATATAGACACGTCAATATGATTGGTTGTGTTTGCACGCCCACACGGTGATAGACAGACGCTCCCATCCAATCATCTACCATGTATCTTGAAAAAAAGGAACAGCCCCGTCATCGAATTTGCTTCCGCGATCCCAGATCCCAATAAGCTGTGAAACAAATTTGTGTAGCAAGCTTTTTGGATCTGGCAGCGTCAGGTTAGTATTTGCCCGCGGGCCGTACAATGTCGAGGTCTGGTCTGGAGCAACGGAAGCTCTGATCACGAGTAAAATATAAATGCTTCCGTCGTACAGTCTGGAGCAACGGAAACTCTGATCACGAGTAAAATATAAATGCTTCCGTCATACAGTCTGGAGCAACGGAAGCTCTGATCACGAGTAAAATATAAATGCTACCGTCATACAGTCTGGTGCAACGGAAGCTCTGATCACGAGTAAAATATGAATGCTTCCGTCGTAGAGTCTGGAGCAACGGAAGCTCTGATCATGAGTAAAATATAAATGCTTCTGTCATACAGTCTGGAGCAACGGAAGCTCTGATCAAGAGTAGAATATAAATGCTTCCGTCATACAGTCTGGAGCAACGGAAGCTCTGATCACGAGTCAAATATAAATGCTTCCGTCATACAGTCTGGAGCAACGGAAGCTCTGATCACGAGTAAAATATAAATGCTTCCGTCATACAGTCTGGAGCAACGGAAGCTCTGATCATGAGTAAAATATAAATGCTTCCGTCGTACAGTCTGGAGCAACGGAAGCTCTGATCACGAGTAAAATATAAATGCTTCCGTCATACAGTCTGGAGCAACGGAAGCTCTGATCATGAGTAAAATATAAATGCTTCCGTCGTACAGTCTGGAGCAACGGAAGCTCTGATCACGAGTCAAATATAAATGCTTCCGTCATACAGTCTGGAGCAACGGAAGCTCTGATCACGAGTAAAATATAAATGCTGGGGGCACGGTGGCACAGTTGGTAGTGCTGTCGCCTCACAGCTAGAAGGTCCTGGGTTCGATTCCCGCTGGGGACGCTGTGGGCACTGGCGGCGTGTTCCCTCCTCCGCGTCATCAGTGCCCATACCTGAGGCGGGGTTGGCGAAAGGGCCTTCCTGTGTGGAGTTTGCATGTTCTCCCCGTGTCCCCTAGGGTAGATACCCTCACAAAAACATGCAGTAATCCTGGTCTCTAAAACTACCTCCCCCTGGCCAGCCGGGGCACCTGATGGAGGGGAAAAGGAACTGGTCGGAATAACGTGTCCCTTCCACGCTCTACGTCCGGCCGGGGAAACTCCCCCCTGTCAGGTGAAAAGAAGCAGCTTGGACTCCTCATGCATAGAAGGAGGCATGAGGTCAGTCCGCTGCCCCCCCAGGTTGGCAGAGGAAGTGTAGCGCCCAGGATTACATTAGATAATTGGCACTGGGTGAAAATAAAACTGGGTTACAAAATTGTGGGATAAAAATTTAAACAAAAAAAATAAATATATAAATGCTTCCGTCATACAGTCTGGAGCAACGGAAGCTCTGATCATGAGCAAAATATAAATGCTTCCGTCATACAGTCTGGAGCAACGGAAGCTCTGATCACGAGTAAAATATAAATGCTTCCGTCATACAGTCTGGAGCAACGGAAGCTCTGATCACGAGTAAAATATAAATGCTTCCGTCATACAGTCTGGAGCAAAGGAAGCTCTGATCACGAGTCAAATATAAATGCTTCCGTCATACAGTCTGGAGCAACGGAAGCTCTGATGACGAGTAAAATATAAATGCTTCCGTCATACAGTCTGGAGCAACGGAAGCTCTGATCATGAGTAAAATATAAATGCTTCCGTCATACAGTCTGGAGCAACGGAAGCTCTGATAACGAGTAAAATATAAATGCTTCTGTCATACAGTCTGGAGCAACGGAAGCTCTGATCACGAGTAAAATATAAATGCTTCCGTCATACAGTCTGGAGCAACGGAAGCTCTGATCATGAGTAAAATATAAATGCTTCCGTCATACAGTCTGGAGCAACGGAAGCTCTGATCACGAGTCAAATATAAATGCTTCCGTCATACAGTCTGGAGCAACGGAAGCTATGATCATGAGTAAAATATAAATGCTTCTGTCATACAGTCTGGAGCAACGGAAGCTCTGATCAAGAGTAGAATATAAATGCTTCCGTCATACAGTCTGGAGCAACGGAAGCTCTATATGAGTAAAATATAAATGCTTCTGTCATACAGTCTGGAGCAACGGAAGCTCTGATCACGAGTAAAATATAAATGCTTCTGTCATACAGTCTGGAGTAACGGAAGCTCTGATCACGAGTAAAATAGAAATGCTTCCGTCATACAGTCTGGAGCAACGGAAGCTCTATATGAGTAAAATATAAATGCTTCTGTCATACAGTCTGGAGCAACGGAAGCTCTGATCAAGAGTAAAATATAAATGCTTCTGTCATACAGTCTGGAGCAGCGGAAGCTCTGATCAAGAGTAGAATATAAATGCTTCCGTCATACAGTCTGGAGCAACGGAAGCTCTGATCATGAGTAAAATATAAATGCTTCCGTCGTACAGTCTGGAGCAACGGAAGCTCTGATCACGAGTCAAATATAAATGCTTCCGTCATACAGTCTGGAGCAACGGAAGCTCTGATCACGAGTAAAATATAAATGCTTCCGTCATACAGTCTGGAGCAACAGAAGCTCTGATCATGAGTAAAATATAAATGCTTCCGTCATACAGTCTGGAGCAACGGAAGCTCTGATCACGAGTAAAATATAAATGCTTCCGTCATACAGTCTGGAGCAACGGAAGCTCTGATCACGAGTAAAATATAAATGCTTCCGTCATACAGTCTGGAGCAACGGAAGCTCTGATAACGAGTAAAATATAAATGCTTCTGTCATACAGTCTGGAGCAACGGAAGCTCTATATGAGTAAAATATAAATGCTTCTGTCATACAGTCTGGAGCAACGGAAGCTCTGATCATGAGTAAAATATAAATGCTTCTGTCATACAGTCTGGAGCAACGGAAGCTCTGATCAAGAGTAGAATATAAATGCTTCCGTCATACAGTCTGGAGCAACGGAAGCTCTGATCATGAGTAAAATATAAATGCTTCCGTCATACAGTCTGGAGCAACGGAAGCTCTGATCAAGAGTAGAATATAAATGCTTCTGTCATACAGTCTGGAGCAACGGAAGCTCTGATCATGAGTAAAATATAAATGCTTCTGTCATACAGTCTGGAGCAACGGAAGCTCTGATCAAGAGTAGAATATAAATGCTTCCGTCATACAGTCTGGAGCAACGGAAGCTCTGATCATGAGTAAAATATAAATGCTTCCGTCGTAAAGTCTGGTGCAACGGAAGCTCTGATCACGAGTAAAATATAAATGCTTCCGTCATACAGTCTGGAGCAACGGAAGCTCTGATCATGAGTAAAATACAAATGCTTCCGTCATACAGTCTGGAGCAACGGAAGCTCTGATCATGAGTAAAATATAAATGCTTCCGTCATACAGTCTGGAGCAACGGAAGCTCTGATCACGAGTAAAATATAAATGCTTCCGTCATACAGTCTGGAGCAACGGAAGCTCTGATCATGAGTAAAATATAAATGCTTCCGTCATACAGTCTGGAGCAACGGAAGCTCTGATCACGAGTCAAATATAAATGCTTCCGTCATACAGTCTGGAGCAACGGAAGCTATGATCATGAGTAAAATATAAATGCTTCTGTCATACAGTCTGGAGCAACGGAAGCTCTGATCAAGAGTAGAATATAAATGCTTCCGTCATACAGTCTGGAGCAACGGAAGCTCTATATGAGTAAAATATAAATGCTTCTGTCATACAGTCTGGAGCAACGGAAGCTCTGATCATGAGTAAAATATAAATGCTTCTGTCATACAGTCTGGAGCAACGGAAGCTCTGATCAAGAGTAGAATATAAATGCTTCCGTCATACAGTCTGGAGCAACGGAAGCTCTGATCATGAGTAAAATATAAATGCTTCCGTCGTAAAGTCTGGTGCAACGGAAGCTCTGATCACGAGTCAAATATAAATGCTTCTGTCATACAGTCTGGAGCAACGGAAGCTCTGATCACGAGTAAAATATAAATGCTTCCGTCATACAGTCTGGAGCAACGGAAGCTCTGATCATGAGTAAAATATAAATGCTTCCGTCGTACAGTCTGGAGCAACGGAAGCTCTGATCACGAGTAAAATATAAATGCTTCCGTCATACAGTCTGGAGCAACGGAAGCTCTGATCATGAGTAAAATATAAATGCTTCCGTCATACAGTCTGGAGCAACAGAAGCTCTGATCATGAGTAAAATATACAGAAGCTCTGATCATGAGTAAAATATAAATGCTTCCGTCGTACAGTCTGGAGCAACAGAAGCTCAGATCATGAGTAAAATATACAGAAGCTCTGATCATGAGTAAAATATACAGAAGCTCTGATCATGAGTAAAATATAAATGCTTCCGTCATACAGTCTGGAGCAACGGAAGCTCTGATCATGAGTAAAATACAAATGCTTCCGTCATACAGTCTGGAGCAACGGAAGCTCTGATCATGAGTAAAATATAAATGCTTCCGTCATACAGTCTGGAGCAACGGAAGCTCTGATCATGAGTCAAATATAAATGCTTCCGTCATACAGTCTGGAGCAGGGGTGGGCAATTATTTTTCCCAAGGGGCCAAATGAGAAACAGAAAATATTTTGGAGGGCCGGGCCAAAAAGCTGAACTTAATTATGCATGATATCAATTTTATTTCTATATAAATAGCAGTAAATGGCATTGTTTTGCAAAGCAATGGTAAACTAAATGTGAAACATTTGACTCAAATTATAGGCAGTCTGGAGCAACGGAAGCTCTGATAACGAGTAAAATATAAATGCTTCTGTCATACAGTCTGGAGCAACGGAAGCTCTGATCACGAGTAAAATATAAATGCTTCCGTCATACAGTCTGGAGCAACGGAAGCTCTGATCATGAGTAAAATATAAATGCTTCCGTCATACAGTCTGGAGCAACGGAAGCTCTGATCACGAGTCAAATATAAATGCTTCCGTCATACAGTCTGGAGCAACGGAAGCTATGATCATGAGTAAAATATAAATGCTTCTGTCATACAGTCTGGAGCAACGGAAGCTCTGATCAAGAGTAGAATATAAATGCTTCCGTCATACAGTCTGGAGCAACGGAAGCTCTATATGAGTAAAATATAAATGCTTCTGTCATACAGTCTGGAGCAACGGAAGCTCTGATCATGAGTAAAATATAAATGCTTCTGTCATACAGTCTGGAGCAACGGAAGCTCTGATCAAGAGTAGAATATAAATGCTTCCGTCATACAGTCTGGAGCAACGGAAGCTCTGATCATGAGTAAAATATAAATGCTTCCGTCGTAAAGTCTGGTGCAACGGAAGCTCTGATCACGAGTCAAATATAAATGCTTCTGTCATACAGTCTGGAGCAACGGAAGCTCTGATCACGAGTAAAATATAAATGCTTCCGTCATACAGTCTGGAGCAACGGAAGCTCTGATCATGAGTAAAATATAAATGCTTCCGTCGTACAGTCTGGAGCAACGGAAGCTCTGATCACGAGTAAAATATAAATGCTTCCGTCATACAGTCTGGAGCAACGGAAGCTCTGATCATGAGTAAAATATAAATGCTTCCGTCATACAGTCTGGAGCAACAGAAGCTCTGATCAAGAGTAGAATATAAATGCTTCCGTCATACAGTCTGGAGCAACGGAAGCTCTGATCATGAGTAAAATATAAATGCTTCCGTTGTAAAGTCTGGTGCAACGGAAGCTCTGATCACGAGTAAAATATAAATGCTTCCGTCATACAGTCTGGAGCAACGGAAGCTCTGATCACGAGTAAAATATAAATGCTTCCGTCATACAGTCTGGAGCAACGGAAGCTCTGATCACGAGTCAAATATAAATGCTTCCGTCATACAGTCTGGAGCAACGGAAGCTATGATCATGAGTAAAATATAAATGCTTCTGTCATACAGTCTGGAGCAACGGAAGCTCTGATCAAGAGTAGAATATAAATGCTTCCGTCATACAGTCTGGAGCAACGGAAGCTCTGATCACGAGTAAAATATAAATGCTTCCGTCATACAGTCTGGAGCAACGGAAGCTCTGATCATGAGTAAAATACAAATGCTTCCGTCATACAGTCTGGAGCAACGGAAGCTCTGATCATGAGTAAAATATAAATGCTTCCGTCGTACAGTCTGGAGCAACGGAAGCTCTGATCACGAGTAAAATATAAATGCTTCCGTCATACAGTCTGGAGCAACGGAAGCTCTGATCATGAGTAAAATATAAATGCTTCCGTCATACAGTCTGGAGCAACAGAAGCTCTGATCATGAGTAAAATATACAGAAGCTCTGATCATGAGTAAAATATAAATGCTTCCGTCGTACAGTCTGGAGCAACAGAAGCTCAGATCATGAGTAAAATATACAGAAGCTCTGATCATGAGTAAAATATAAATGCTTCCGTCGTACAGTCTGGAGCAACAGAAGCTCAGATCATGAGTAAAATATACAGAAGCTCTGATCATGAGTAAAATATACAGAAGCTCTGATCATGAGTAAAATATAAATGCTTCCGTCATACAGTCTGGAGCAACGGAAGCTCTGATCATGAGTAAAATACAAATGCTTCCGTCATACAGTCTGGAGCAACGGAAGCTCTGATCATGAGTAAAATATAAATGCTTCCGTCATACAGTCTGGAGCAACGGAAGCTCTGATCATGAGTCAAATATAAATGCTTCCGTCATACAGTCTGGAGCAGGGGTGGGCAATTATTTTTCCCAAGGGGCCAAATGAGAAACAGAAAATATTTTGGAGGGCCGGGCCAAAAAGCTGAACTTAATTATGCATGATATCAATTTTATTTCTATATAAATAGCAGTAAATGGCATTGTTTTGCAAAGCAATGGTAAACTAAATGTGAAACATTTGACTCAAATTATAGGCAGTCTGGAGCAACGGAAGCTCTGATAACGAGTAAAATATAAATGCTTCTGTCATACAGTCTGGAGCAACGGAAGCTCTGATCACGAGTAAAATATAAATGCTTCCGTCATACAGTCTGGAGCAACGGAAGCTCTGATCATGAGTAAAATATAAATGCTTCCGTCATACAGTCTGGAGCAACGGAAGCTCTGATCACGAGTCAAATATAAATGCTTCCGTCATACAGTCTGGAGCAACGGAAGCTATGATCATGAGTAAAATATAAATGCTTCTGTCATACAGTCTGGAGCAACAGAAGCTCTGATCAAGAGTAGAATATAAATGCTTCCGTCATACAGTCTGGAGCAACGGAAGCTCTATATGAGTAAAATATAAATGCTTCTGTCATAAAGTCTGGAGCAACGGAAGCTCTGATCATGAGTAAAATATAAATGCTTCTGTCATACAGTCTGGAGCAACGGAAGCTCTGATCATGAGTAAAATATAAATGCTTCCGTCGTAAAGTCTGGTGCAACGGAAGCTCTGATCATGAGTCAAATATAAATGCTTCTGTCATACAGTCTGGAGCAACGGAAGCTCTGATCACGAGTAAAATATAAATGCTTCCGTCATACAGTCTGGAGCAACGGAAGCTCTGATCATGAGTAAAATATAAATGCTTCCGTCGTACAGTCTGGAGCAACGGAAGCTCTGATCACGAGTAAAATATAAATGCTTCCGTCATACAGTCTGGAGCAACGGAAGCTCTGATCATGAGTAAAATATAAATGCTTCCGTCATACAGTCTGGAGCAACAGAAGCTCTGATCAAGAGTAGAATATAAATGCTTCCGTCATACAGTCTGGAGCAACGGAAGCTCTGATCATGAGTAAAATATAAATGCTTCCGTTGTAAAGTCTGGTGCAACGGAAGCTCTGATCACGAGTAAAATATAAATGCTTCCGTCATACAGTCTGGAGCAACGGAAGCTCTGATCAGGAGTAAAATATAAATGCTTCCGTCATACAGTCTGGAGCAACGGAAGCTCTGATCACGAGTCAAATATAAATGCTTCCGTCATACAGTCTGGAGCAACGGAAGCTATGATCATGAGTAAAATATAAATGCTTCTGTCATACAGTCTGGAGCAACGGAAGCTCTGATCAAGAGTAGAATATAAATGCTTCCGTCATACAGTCTGGAGCAACGGAAGCTCTATATGAGTAAAATATAAATGCTTCTGTCATACAGTCTGGAGCAACGGAAGCTCTGATCATGAGTAAAATATAAATGCTTCTGTCATACAGTCTGGAGCAACGGAAGCTCTGATCAAGAGTAGAATATAAATGCTTCCGTCATACAGTCTGGAGCAACGGAAGCTCTGATCATGAGTAAAATATAAATGCTTCCGTCGTAAAGTCTGGTGCAACGGAAGCTCTGATCACGAGTCAAATATAAATGCGTCTGTCATACAGTCTGGAGCAACGGAAGCTCTGATCACGAGTAAAATATAAATGCTTCCGTCATACAGTCTGGAGCAACGGAAGCTCTGATCATGAGTAAAATATAAATGCTTCCGTCGTACAGTCTGGAGCAACGGAAGCTCTGATCACGAGTAAAATATAAATGCTTCCGTCATACAGTCTGGAGCAACGGAAGCTCTGATCATGAGTAAAATATAAATGCTTCCGTCATACAGTCTGGAGCAACAGAAGCTCTGATCATGAGTAAAATATACAGAAGCTCTGATCATGAGTAAAATATAAATGCTTCCGTCGTACAGTCTGGAGCAACAGAAGCTCAGATCATGAGTAAAATATACAGAAGCTCTGATCATGAGTAAAATATACAGAAGCTCTGATCATGAGTAAAATATAAATGCTTCCGTCATACAGTCTGGAGCAACGGAAGCTCTGATCATGAGTCAAATATAAATGCTTCCGTCATACAGTCTGGAGCAGGGGTGGGCAATTATTTTTCCCAAGGGGCCAAATGAGAAACAGAAAATATTTTGGAGGGCCGGGCCAAAAAGCTGAACTTAATTATGCATGATATCAATTTTATTTCTATATAAATAGCAGTAAATGGCATTGTTTTGCAAAGCAATGGTAAACTAAATGTGAAACATTTGACTCAAATTATAGGCAGTGACTATTTTACATCATGATGATGTACAATAAGAGCACCCCTCACTTCACATGGGTGTGATTTTTTTACTTTCTACTTGCAGGCTTGAGACGTTTCCAGTCCCAGTTGAAAACTATGTTTTTGTTTAAGTTACAAGTCCTGTAAATACTAGCATTTTCTTTTAACAATGAGAACATTAAAGGTAGCTCTGTTAATAGTTCCATTCGCAGGACACTGGAGGTGCCACTTTCACAACCCATGGCGCGCTGCTTACTATTGTTGAGACTTGGCAGCCTGGCAGGCGCTGTATGTTGACGTGTGCATGTTCGTTCTGCCAGATTTACTTTGTGGTTCAACGGTACGTCGATCGACTCGTGTGCCGAAAACAGACGATCCACAAGCTCACGGCGCATCGCCCAAGCTTTCTGAACTTCAGAAGCATGCCACATTCTGGGCGCAACAACGCCATACGGCAGCATCTTAAATAAAACATCTTAACTTTATTGGCGAGGCGGGTTAAATAAAGCATAATGGGATTTAACTTGTCCTCCTGCAAGGAAGTTTGGTAATCCTGCGCCTACCGTGTTGTGGAGCTGCATGCTTCATGGCTATTTGCATTCACCGACGTAGTCAACAATAAATCCAAAAAGCCGACATTTTCGCATATGAGGGGGGGTGAAGGAAGAAAGACAGGTTCTCAATCACACGCAATTCACGTGCACAGTTGACGTGCAGATTACGTGCACTGTGAGAATACATGGGCTTCAAAATAAAAGCAATGCGGTTTTAGTGCACCCATAAGGTAATTAGAAAGTATGTTTTATTTTCGGATTATCAAGTAATCTTTCACGGGCCGGTCAGAGTCAGCCGGCGGGCCGTATTTGGCCCGCGGGCCGTACAATGTCGAGGTCTGGTCTGGAGCAACGGAAGCTCTGATCACGAGTAAAATATAAATGCTTCCGTCGTACAGTCTGGAGCAACGGAAACTCTGATCACGAGTAAAATATAAATGCTTTCGTCGTACAGTCTGGAGCAACAGAAGCTCTGATCACGAGTAAAATATAAATGCTTCCGTCATACAGTCTGGAGCAACGGAAGCTATGATCATGAGTAAAATATAAATGCTTCTGTCATACAGTCTGGAGCAACGGAAGCTCTGATCAAGAGTAGAATATAAATGCTTCCGTCATACAGTCTGGAGCAACGGAAGCTCTATATGAGTAAAATATAAATGCTTCTGTCATACAGTCTGGAGCAACGGAAGCTCTGATCACGAGTAAAATATAAATGCTTCTGTCATACAGTCTGGAGTAACGGAAGCTCTGATCACGAGTAAAATATAAATGCTTCCGTCATACAGTCTGGAGCAACGGAAGCTCTATATGAGTAAAATATAAATGCTTCTGTCATACAGTCTGGAGCAACGGAAGCTCTGATCAAGAGTAAAATATAAATGCTTCCGTCGTACAGTCTGGAGCAACGGAAGCTCTGATCATGAGTAAAATATAAATGCTTCTGTCATACAGTCTGGAGCAACGGAAGCTCTGATCAAGAGTAGAATATAAATGCTTCCGTCATACAGTCTGGAGCAACGGAAGCTCTGATCACGAGTAAAATATAAATGCTTCCGTCGTACAGTCTGGAGCAACGGAAGCTCTGATCACGAGTCAAATATAAATGCTTCCGTCATACAGTCTGGAGCAACGGAAGCTCTGATCACGAGTAAAATATAAATGCTTCCGTCATACAGTCTGGAGCAACGGAAGCTCTGATCATGAGTAAAATATAAATGCTTCCGTCATACAGTCTGGAGCAACGGAAGCTCTGATCACGAGTAAAATATAAATGCTTCCGTCATACAGTCTGGAGCAACGGAAGCTCTGATCACGAGTAAAATATAAATGCTTCCGTCATACAGTCTGGAGCAACGGAAGCTCTGATAACGAGTAAAATATAAATGCTTCTGTCATACAGTCTGGAGCAACGGAAGCTCTGATCACGAGTAAAATATAAATGCTTCCGTCATACAGTCTGGAGCAACGGAAGCTCTGATCATGAGTAAAATATAAATGCTTCCGTCATACAGTCTGGAGCATATGAGGGGGGTGAAGGAGGAAAGGAGGAAAGACAGGTTCTCAATCACACGCAATTCACGTGCACAGTTGACGTGCAGATTACGTGCACTGTGAGAATACATGGGCTTCAAAATAAAAGCAATGCGGTTTTAGTGCACCCATAAGGTAATTAGAAAGTATGTTTTATTTTCGGATTATCAAGTAATCTTTCACGGGCCGGTCAGAGTCAGCCGGCGGGCCGTATTTGGCCCGCGGGCCGTACAATGTCGAGGTCTGGTCTGGAGCAACGGAAGCTCTGATCACGAGTAAAATATAAATGCTTCCGTCGTACAGTCTGGAGCAACGGAAACTCTGATCACGAGTAAAATATAAATGTTTCCGTCGTACAGTCTGGAGCAACGAAAGCTCTGATCACGAGTAAAATATAAATGATTCCGTCATACAGTCTGGAACAACGGAAGCTCTGATCACGAGTAAAATATAAATGCTTTCGTCGTACAGTCTGGAGCAACAGAAGCTCTGATCACGAGTAAAATATAAATGCTTCCGTCATACAGTCTGGAGCAACGGAAGCTATGATCATGAGTAAAATATAAATGCTTCTGTCATACAGTCTGGAGCAACGGAAGCTCTGATCAAGAGTAGAATATAAATGCTTCCGTCATACAGTCTGGAGCAACGGAAGCTATGATCATGAGTAAAATATAAATGCTTCTGTCATACAGTCTGGAGCAACGGAAGCTCTGATCAAGAGTAGAATATAAATGCTTCCGTCATACAGTCTGGAGCAACGGAAGCTCTATATGAGTAAAATATAAATGCTTCTGTCATACAGTCTGGAGCAACGGAAGCTCTGATCACGAGTAAAATATAAATGCTTCTGTCATACAGTCTGGAGTAACGGAAGCTCTGATCACGAGTAAAATATAAATGCTTCCGTCATACAGTCTGGAGCAACGGAAGCTCTATATGAGTAAAATATAAATGCTTCTGTCATACAGTCTGGAGCAACGGAAGCTCTGATCACGAGTAAAATATAAACGCTTCCGTCATACAGTCTGGAGCAACGGAAGCTCTGATCATGAGTAAAATATAAATGCTTCTGTCATACAGTCTGGAGCAACGGAAGCTCTGATCAAGAGTAGAATATAAATGCTTCCGTCATACAGTCTGGAGCAACGGAAGCTCTGATCATGAGTAAAATATAAATGCTTCCGTCGTACAGTCTGGAGCAACGGAAGCTCTGATCACGAGTCAAATATAAATGCTTCTGTCATACAGTCTGGAGTAACGGAAGCTCTGATCACGAGTAAAATATAAATGCTTTCGTCATACAGTCTGGAGCAACGGAAGCTCTGATCATAGGTAGAATATAAATGCTCAAATATAAACTGACCTGTTGGTGCTGCTCCTCCGTCAGGTCTCCGTGCTGGATGGTCACTCCTCCAGGATGAGACCCAGAGATGATCTGGTGAGACCCAGCGGGCATCTGGAGAACCTGACCCAGCATCTGACCATGCTGCTGACCCTGGATCATCTGCACCTGGGGGGGGGGGGGGGGGGGTCATATGGGTTAGGACTACAGACTGTAAAAAAAAATATGGACAAAGCGTTCTCCGGGTCTGATATGGACGTAAGATGAAGCCAGTCAGTCCTTGAATTGTAAATCGCCATCTTTCTAGATCCGTTTGGGCCCAGCTGGTCATTGGCTGGCCCAGACAACGAGGCGGGACTTCCCCCCCTTCTTCTTCATTGGTTTTTATTTTGACTCGAACGGGGGGGTGGCTCCCGATCATAGACTGTAACGGTAGCCACGCCCCTCAGAACATACGCGACTTTATGGTCATTTTTAAAATAGAATGGGACCATCATTTTCCAAAAATAATATTATGACATGAGAAATGAGACTTTAAACTAGTGACTGGAAGCAGAAAGTATTCATGACCATGTTTATTAAGGTAATACAGTCTAGGTGAAGTTGGGCCCAAATACATGGACCTCTATGGAGCTATGGGTTTTTTTGGGCCCAATGACAGACAGCGCCACAACAGGCCATTATATGAACTTTCAGGATGTCCCGATTTCCTTAGTGGCTTTACAAAATATCTGTCTGACTCTGTTCAACTACAAGGACTAACATGCAGTTACCAGTTCCCACCACCAGGTTTTAACCTTGCGTAGCGATATCCCTGTGAATATTAGTCTCCTCCCTCTCAGTATTAGCCCCATATTTGCCCACCGGGCTCTGGTTGGTTATAGGGGGGGGGGGGGGGGCAGGGGGGGGGCACACTCATCAGCTCACGGAAGCCTTTCCTCTCAGCGGTGGAGTGGCTGGATGGTAACCGCAAGGTTGCCGGTTCGATCCCTGTGGGCTCCCCCAGAGTTAGTGTGGAAGTGTCCTTGAGCAAGACTCTGAACCCCTAATTGTTACCGACGGATGCTCTGCTGAAAGGCAGCCGTTTGAAGTAATACAGAGTCAGCCAGACTATCACAGCGTGCCGTGGATGGTCATTATTATTTTGCAATGTCAGATCGGGGCTAGTGAATCCTACGGTTGTAGCGAACGGATTTTTCTCTTCTAAACATGGTGCTGATTCAGTCAGCACACAGCTGGGCTCTCCTGCCAAGAGTCAGCTGATGTGGAGAGAAAAATCTAACAGAGTTTTAGTTTTTTCACCGAAAACCACCAGAAATAGGGTTTAGGGTTTAAGGATACGGTTTAGGGTTTAAGGATATGGTTTAGGGTTAATTAAACCTGGGTTAGGGTTTAGGTTTAGGGTTTAAGGATACAGTTTAGGGTTAATTAAACCTGGGTTAGGGCTTAAGGATACGGTTTAGGGTTAATTAAACCTGGGTTAGGGTTTAAGGATACGGTTTAGGAACTTTAGGGTTAAAACACCAACCTGGACTTGGATGTGTTGTTGCTCAGAGTGTTGTTGCTGCTGGATCTGGATCTGATGCTGCTGACCCTGGACCTGCTGAAAGGGTTAAAAACACACACACACACACACACACACACACACACACACACACACACACACACACACACACACACACACACACACACTTAAAGAAGTGGAACCTGGACCTGCTAAGAACACACAACACTGTTAAACATGTGGCCGATTCAAAAAATCCTTCTAAAATCTAGTTCTCTGAAGAAGAAAGTATGTAATAAATACGTGGCGTGGGAAGGCGATCGGGTCCGTCCATGGTGCGGTTTCCGCTTTTCGGTCCATGTCAGGACATGCCAACATAGAACCTACTAGGCTGATCAAACCGACAGCACATGGACCGACTCCTCTTTTTGGGTTTGGCCGGGGGACCGACTCGTGCACCGTCGGCCTCGACACGCATCGTTTTTCGCGCGCCCACGCATGCCTGTATGTGCGTGTGCACGTGCACACCCATACGCGCAAGCTTTTCTATGGAGAGACCACGTGTAACGCATCTAATGCTCCGCTGAGCTACA
Source organism: Protomyctophum bolini (assembly GCF_963924005.1). Lineage (NCBI taxonomy): Eukaryota > Metazoa > Chordata > Actinopteri > Myctophiformes > Myctophidae > Protomyctophum > Protomyctophum bolini. The sequence continues at coordinate 291,432 of NC_137866.1, forward strand.
TGCAGTTAGTCGTGTAGGCGTTCGTGTCACGTGTCGCACGTGTCATTGCTCCGCCGAGTGGTCCCTGCACTTCGGAGCACTGTACGTGGGTCCTCTTCCAGAGGTTCGGTGGGACGTAACGTCCCCATGTGCCCTTGGGTGAAGACAGGCAGAGGGTAAAGGCGGGCCTGGGGATGGTTAACTGATAATGCATTAAAGACTCACAGGCCAGCTCCACCAGAGAGCCTACAGTAAAAAACTTACAGGACAGGCCAGCTCCACCAGAGAGCCTACAGTAATAAACATACAGGACAGGCCAGCTCCACCAGAGAGCCTACAGTAATAAACTTACAGGACAGGCCAGCTCCACCAGAGAGCCTACAGTAATAAACTTACAGGACAGGCCAGCTCCACCAGAGAGCCTACAGTAATAAACTTACAGGACAGGCCAGCTTCATCAGAGAGCCTAAAGTAATAAACTTACAGGACAGGCCAGCTCCATCAGAGAGCCTATAGTAATAGTAATAGACTTACAAGACAGACCAGCTCCACCAGAGAGGCTACAGTAATAAACTTACAGGACAGGCCAGCTCCACCAGAGAGGCTACAGTAATAAACTTACAGGACAGGCCAGCTCCATCAGAGAGACTATAGTAATAAACGTACAGGACAGGCCAGCTCCATCAGAGAGCCTACAGTAATAAACTTACAGGACAGACCAGCTCCACCAGAGAGCCTACAGTGATACACTTACAGGACAGGACAGCTCCACCAGAGAGCCTACAGTAATAAACTTACAGGACAGCTCCACCAGAGAGCCTACAGTAATAGACGTACAGGACAGCTCCACCAGAGAGCCTACAGTGATAAACTTACAGGACAGGCCAGCTCCACCAGAGAGCCTACAGTGATAAACTTACAGGACAGGCCAGCTCCAGGAGAGATCCTGCCACCTCAGTGCTGTCGGTGTAGATGCAGTTGTTGTCTGGCTGGTAGACCATGGTGGTGGAGGTGGGGGCGGGGTCTCCTCCTGCTAGAGGAGAGGTAGAGTTATGGTTAGTTAGTTATGGTAACCTCAGTGACGTCATGTTGTAGTTTTAGTAAAAACAGAGGTGTGTTTGGGGTGAGCGGTGAGTCTCTTACCACCGCGGCTCAGTGACGTCATGTTGTAGTTTTAGTAAAAACAGAGCGGTGTGTTTGGGTGAGCGGTGAGTCTCTTACCACCGCGGCTCAGTGACGTCATGTTGTAGTTTTAGTAAAAACAGAGAGATGTGTTTGGGTGAGCGGTGATGAGTCTCTTACCACCGCGGCTCAGTGACGTCATGTTGTAGTTTTAGTAAAATCACACCCGTGTGAACTGAGTGGTTACCTCCTGTCTGGTAGACCATGGTGGTAGTAGTACTAGTTAGTAGTACTAGTTAGTAGTAGTTACCTCCTGTCTGGTAGACCATGGTGGTAGTAGTACTAGTTAGTAGTACTAGTTAGTAGTAGTTACCTCCTGTCTGGTAGACCATGGTGGTTGTGGTGCTGGTAGAATCGTTCTGGCTGAATTCCACCAGAGCGTCAGAGGGACTCTTGTTGCTCAGCGACTCCAGGAAGTCCTTCATGCGATGCTGAGGAACGCTGCGGGCTTTCTGCCGGACCAGCTCCTCGTAGGAACCTCCTGACCCGTCCAGGGAGTTGTTCATAATCCGCCACACGGACGGGAATCTGTGGGGAACAGAGAGGGGAAGTATGTCACTTTCACACACACACACACAAAAACAACAACATGTTAACACATTTAAATTAGGCCTGACGTCGAAATTAAAAGAAATGTCTTCTAAATCAGTTTTCTGAAAAACCTATGTTTCTATGACAGTGGTGCTCAACCTATTTCATTCGAAGGAGCACCAGAATTATCTGTATTTGGCCGCAGAGTCCCATTAGAAAATATGAAGCAAAGATTTGAGTTAAAAAACGTTCACTCTGAAAGAATATACAGTATATTCAATGGTTTGCGCCACATTTAAAAACAAAAATCTACAAGCTCGTAGCACGGCACTCGGTGCTGCGCTATGAGCTTGTAGATCTGCTATTTTTCAATAGCAAGAAGTGTAACATAATGCTTGAAACTCGAGTCTACAAATGTCTTCAGTTTAGTGTTTCTATATCAGTGGTGATCAAACTTGTCATGAGACAAATGGATTTAGCTGCAGACCCCCAAATCAAAATATTTAGTTTCAGGGAGCCCCACCAGAAGAAAAGCATTGAGTTAAAAATGTAAAAAATAAATCTGCAATCCATCCGTTTCATGTTCTTAGTACACAGGATTTAAGGGTTGCCCACCTGCCCATGGCAGGTAATAAAACACTAAGGGTTGCCCACCTGCCCCCTGGCAGCTAAATAAAACACTAAGTGCTGCCCACCTGCCCCTGGCAGCTAGATAAAACACTAAGGGTTGCCCACCTGCCCCTGGCAGCTAGATAAAACACTAAGGGTTCCGGCAGCTAAATAAAACACTAAGGGTTGCCCACCTGCCCCTGGCAGCTAAATAAAACACCAAGGGTTGCCCACCTGCCCCTGGCAGCTAAATAAAACACTAAGTGCTGCCCACCTGCCCCTGGCAGCTAGATAAAACACTAAGGGTTGCACACCTGCCCCTGGCAGCTAGATAAAACACTAAGGGTTGCCCACCTGCCCCTGGCAGCTAAATAAAACACTAAGGGTTGCCCACCTGCCCCTGGCAGCTAAATAAAACTTCCGGGCAGGGCAGGTGGAGTTTGCTTGCCCGACCGGGCAAGTGCTCGTTTGAGAGAAGACACATATAATAAACCCGTCTATTATATTGTGACACTTTGGTAAATGTAAACGTATGTTTTGGTAAATTAAATTGTAAACATATGTGTTCTAGAATTGAACCCCAGGTCAATCAGCCCCAGGTCTTAATAGGTTAATAGCAGAGAGGTTCCACGGGCAACAGAATGGGATTGATTGATTTAAGTATTAATTAACAGTTTACAGAATTAAAGTACATTTCAAGCACAACTCAATAAAAGACTGTTAACTCAAGTGGACGACACCATAAAGCATTACACTGGTTTACAAGAGGGTCCACCATGTTCAAATCATCATAACATTTAGAGACGTACAAAATACAAATATACACAAATATAGCTAAAGAACAGGAAATCATTATAAAGGAGGTAAAAGGGAAAAGAAAACATATACAGTGAGGGGGAAAAGGCAAAAAGGGGTGGGGGTGGATTCAGATTTTCCGGGGGCCGGTTTCGAATTGCAGCCGTCCGTAGGTGCCCTTTGAGAGCGGTTTTGAAGGAGTCAAGGGATTTGCATGTCTTAATGACTGTTGGTAGGGCGTTCCACATTTTGGTGGCATAGGAGCGACAATAATGAAGTCCCTTGTTTGTGCCGAATCTGGGTTGCACATGGTTTGTTGCACTCCCTCTGGTGTTGTGGGTGTGGATCCTAACCCTGACATTAAGGGTCACTTTACCAACACACTCCATTAATTTAATTTAATATTTAAACAGTAATGGACCATTACTGTTTAAATATTAATTCATTACTATTAATAACAATAATTACACAACATGACAACAGCATGTCACTGTGTGTGATCACTTTACCAACACCAACCACTAATATTATGTTAGTGTTTACACAACAACAACAAGCTATCAGGGAACAGGGCTAGGATAAACAGCTAGCATGCTGCAGCAGGTGTTCACAAACATAACAACAACAATAATAATAATAATAATAATAATAATAATAATAATAATAATAATAAGGGCTCACATTGTGACAGTTTGTGAACAAGGGATACATGTCTTCTATCTGTACAATATTATGTTGACACACCGACAGCTTAAATATGTATCTTGTTCTCCTTTCCCAGCACTAAAGTTAGCAATAGCTAGCTAGCTAGCTAACGCTATAATAAGTACATGTTAGTATAGCTTATTGTTAGCATTATAAACACATAGGAAACAAAAACAAAATAAAGGACCCATAACAAACATTTCCGTGGCCCACAAACAGGTCCCGGACCAGTGTTTATTGATGCAAACTCTGTTAGCTTAGCTAGCTTACCTCCTCTCTCCTCTTCTTCTAATCAAATGAACCCCACCCGGGCCGAGGTGTGGGGGTCCCTCAGAGCCTCCTCCAAGCCCGCAGAGTCTGCTCCGATACACCGCTGAGGTGTGGGGGTCCCTCAGGCCGCTCAGAGCCTCCTAAAAGCCCGCAGAGCTGCCTCAGACACACCGCTGAACAGGGCCGAGGTGTGGGGGTCCCTCAAGCCGCCTAGGACCTCCTCAAAGCCCGCAGAGTCTGCTCCGACACACCGCTGAAAGGAGCCGAGGTGTGGGGGTCCCTCAGGCCGCTCAGAGCCTCCTCCAAGCCCGCAGAGCTGCCTCAGACACACCGCTGAACTCAGTGAACAGGGCCGGGGTGTGGGGGTCCCTCAGGCCGCCTAGAGCCTCCCCAAAGCCCGCAGAGCTGCCTCAGACACACCGCTGACGCTCCGCAGCGCGAGCTTTAGTCTTTAATTATCGTTATTGTTTTTGCATTAAATGCCTCTCAGTGTAGTATTATAGTATTATTATTATTATTGTTTATTTTCCTCCTTTCGTCATCACTCATGTTCCGCTCGGCGCCATCTTAACAGCGGCAACGCGTCTGACCAATCAGCGGCCGTTTCCTCTTCTCGCGCGAGAGCACGACCTCGTGTTCTCGCGACACTCGGGGCTCTCTTAAAGGAGCGTCGCCTAGTAGGGTCAGTAGCACCGTGTTAAGGTTCCTTCGTGTTGTTCCAACTCCCCAGTCCACCTTAACTACACCACAAACCTCCCACAGGCTGTGGTTGGTCACTGGGTCCCTGGCTGTGGAGGTTTTAAGGTGGTCCACGAGAGACGCACTGACACACACACGCACACGCACACGCACACACGCGCGCGCGCGCACACACACACACACACACACACACACACACACACACACACACAGATGACAGAGGAAACCACCAACCATTCATTTTTGATGAATTGAACAAGGTGGACCCTCTTGTAAACAAGTGTAATGCTTTATTGGGTCGTCCACTCACAGTTAACAGTCTTTGTATTGAGTTGTGCTTGAAATGTACTGTAATTCTGCAAAATGTTAATAAATATTTCAATCAATCAATCAGGAGCAATCAGGGGTTCAGAGTCTTGCTCAAGGACACTTCGACACCAACTCTGGGGGAGCCCACAGGGATCGAACCGGGAACCTTTGTTGTGGTCACCATCCAGCCACTCATCGTTAGTTAGTTTTAGTTTTTAGGCTATGGGCTATGGCGTTAGTTTTTTAGGGCTATGGATCAGAGCTAGGCTAACAATTACTGATAGGGTTGATAGTTACTGATCATGTTTGTATTCAACGGATTGTGTCGCCCTCCTGTGGATAAAATGCATCAGTACAAGTGGAAGTCGTCAATAAATCCACTTTTCACTCTTTAATTTATTTTTTCACTGAGTTAAAATAATAAGAACGAGATGACGCAATATGGTAGTTGTGATACAATATAACATTTTAAAATATACATTATTATTAGTGTGTTTTCAGGTAATTGTTTTGGAGTAAAAGTACAATATTTGTCTCTGGAGATGTAGTGGAGTAGAATAGAAAATGTTAAATACTCCACTTAAGTAAAACAACTTAGTGTTGGCTGTGTGTTATGCAGTCGCTCCCAAGTTGATATAAAAGTGATCCAACGTGTGCACTGCCTCGTCATTAATAATATTAATATAATAATACTGCCTTGTTACTAATAATATTAATGTAATAATACTGCCTCGTTATTAATAATATTAATATAATAATACTGCCTTGTTACTTGAAGACATAACACTTCCCACCCCTGAATAGAAGATATGACAGATATTTCTATTCATGAATTGAAACTAAATAAGCCATGATTTTATTGAACAGCATTCTGAAAACAAAGACCAGTTTAACTTTCTATATAAATATAAATGTATAAATGTTTTTATATATATATATATATATATATATATATATAAACTAAATAAACCATGCTTTTATTGAACAGCATTCTGAAAACAAAGACCCGTTTAAATCTCTATATAAATATAAATGTTTGTATATATATATATATACTGTATATATATATATATATATATATAAACTAAATAAACCATGATTTTATTGAACAGCATTCTGAAAACAAAGACCAGTTTAAATCTCTATATAAATATAAATGTTTGTATATATATATATATATAAACTAAATAAACCATGATTTTATTGAACAGCATTCTGAAACAAAGACCAGTTTCATTCTGTTAAATATCATTTATTTATTGGTTTCCTGGTCAAAATGACTCCCCGAGGATACAAAACACGGTGACTCCACCTCAGTAAGAAAACCATTTCAAGCATCTGTATTCTCTGTACTGTACTGTACTGTACTGTACTGTACTGTACTGTACTGTACTGTACTGTGAAGCATCATCTTAGGACTAAAACAAGAAAACTAACCGACGTAAGTAGGCTTTTGTTAAACTATGACTTAAGGTGTTGTGCATACATTCAATAATCGTTGTTACACTGAGCCCCAGCTGTGAAACTTCACAATAAGAGCATATCGTTGTTACACTGAGCCCCAGCTGTGAAACTTCACAATAAGAGCATATCGTTGCCGTGAGCTCCGCAGGCTAAACCTTTCATCTCAACATTTAATATTTTATGTTTTTATAATATAATGTTAGTTTTTTCTCTTTCTTCATTTTCTCCTCCGGTGTCAAAGTGTCAGGAGGCTGTGCTGCTGCGATTCAGACATTTACCATTTAGTTGATCTTTGACAATCAGACGGTCCTGTTTAAGGATGGCTGTTATTTCCTACGGGACATTTTTAGGGCCTTTACCAGCCCTATGTTCTGTTAGGGATTATTTTAGGGCCATTTCCAGATGTAAGCCCTCGTACACATGAAGGAGTTTCCAGATGTAAGCCCTCGTACACAGCAGGAGTTTGGAGAATGTGGGACATCTAGAATGGAGTTGCTTCAAACATCTTAAAGATGAAGAATGCGGTTCTTCGCTTCCACTGTTTATTTTTTTTCCTACAAGCTCACAACAACTCGGTGATGTGGTGACGTTTTGTGAGCTTGTAGATCAGTTACTATTTTGTTTTTTTAATGAAGTGAAAGTGATCTGAAAGTCTGTGGGTTCTATAAATATTGAACCAATAAGAAGCTATTAACAGGAGCATGTGACTAAATAAAATCTACATTAGAGAAAAGGTTCTTTATTACATTTCTGTAAAAATAACCGTTTTGGACATTGGAGGTTTCCAGCCGACAGCAACGATATAGCAACGTTTCACGATGTGGCCGCGTAAGATCCTCTGATCAGATTGATTATTGATTGATCAATGCCAATCTGAGTACTGGGATTGATCAAACTGAAGTTGCCTTATCAATTGCTTATGTAGTTACGTTGCTAAGCTAAGCTTAAGCCTCAGAGAAAAGATTTCCATTTGTTTTTTGAGTTTTCAGCGATTCACTTTTGAATCGACGAGGTGTTATTGTTGCACATCAATAATTTGATCAATAAACGAACGTGGATCAGGTTTGGTTTGGCCTAATCTCAGCCCTCAGAGGAGAAGCAGTTCCTCACCGGGTTAGGGTTAGGGTTTGCCTAACCCTAACCCTGGACAGATACAGAGCAAGCAGACGCTGAAGATGTTTCTGTGGGACCATCGTAGAAACGTTGGGGTGAGATGAAGCCAGCGGTAGGTCTGGTTTGGGATCAGATGAAGCCAGCGGTAGGTCTGGTTTGGGATCAGATGAAGCCAGCGGTAGGTCTGGTTTGGGATCAGATGAAGCCAGCGGTGGGTCTGGTTTGGGATCAGATGAGGCCAGCGGTAGGTCTGGTTTGGGATCATCGTAGAAACGTTGGGGTGAGATGAAGCCAGCGTGTTGGTTCACATCTTCCCAGGGTCTTCTTTCAGGGTGACCGTCCTGTTGAACACCAGCTGCAGAGAAAGGAAAGGAGAGGTTAGACAACACGACACGAAACTCAATGTTATTGTGTGGCAGCGGTGGCCGAACGGTTTGCGGAGCGGTCTTGATATCGGAAGGTCGATATAGTTCGTATCCCCGGACCGGCACGTTAAAATGACCACCGCTGAAGTGCCCTTGGACAAGGCATTGAACCCCTACCATGAAATGTTCTATGAGCAGGGCCAGTGGTGAAGCTCTAAACTGAATTTCGTTGTTTCATGCAAGCAATGCCAAATAAAGATCTATCTATTTATCTATCTATCTATCTATGGCTGTAAACAAGGGTAAACATAGTACCTTTAGTCCAGTTACCCTGGGTAAACATAGTACCTTTAGTACAGTTACCCTGGGTAAACATAGTAACTTTAGTCCAGTTACCCTGGGTAAACATACTAACTTTAGTCCAGTTACCCTGGGTAAACATAGTACCTTTAGTCCAGTTACCCTGGGTAAACATAGTACCTTTAGTCCAGTTACCCTGGGTAAACATACTAACTTTAGTCCAGTTACCCTGGGTAAACATAGTACCTTTAGTCCAGTTACCCTGGGTAAACATAGTACCTTTAGTCCAGTTACCCTGCAGGGTAAACATAGTACCTTTAGTCCAGTTACCCTGGGTAAACATAGTACCTTTAGTCCAGTTACCCTGCAGGGTAAACATAGTACCTTTAGTCCAGTTACCCTGGGTAAACATAGTAACTTTAGTCCAGTTACCCTGGGTAAACATAGTACCTTTAGTCCAGTTACCCTGCAGGGTAAACATAGTACCTTTAGTCCAGTTACCCTGGGTAAACATAGTAACTTTTCTTTGCTTTGTGGGACGTCATCGAAAATGTTCCCCATTTTAGCCGACGAGATGGAAAATCTTAAAACGTTAATAACTCTTGATCTAAATAATTCCGCCCAATTCTAAGAAAAGATGATGTGTCAGACGGCCCACCGCGGTCCCGTCGCGGTAGATTTAATCATACCTCCGTTGTTGTCGATCACATCGAGTGTTTTGTCTACATCTAGCTACATCTAGCTACATCTAGCTACTTCAGCCACATCCGGTCCATAAAATGTGCTCCGCTGCTATAAATCGCTGGGCGCTGTGATTTAATGGATTTAACAACCCCGGGCGTTTTGGGGTGTTAATAATTGGGATTGAATACAACACGGTGCTGTACCTTATCTGCTGTGCTGTCGGGGTCCATGGAGAAGTATCCCACCCTCTCAAACTGGAACTTATCAAAGACCGCGGCTCTCTTAACCGAGCAGTCCACGAAGGCACTGGTGATGACCTGTAGTGAGTTCTATGGAGACACAAAGACACCTGTAGTGAGTTCTATGGAGACACAAAGACACCTGTAGTGAGTTCTATGGAGACACAAAGACACCTGTAGTGAGTTCTATGGAGACACAAAGACACCTGTAGTGAGTTCTATGGAGACACAAAGACACCTGTAGTGAGTTCTATGGAGACACAAAGACACCTGTAGTGAGTTCTATGGAGACACAAAGACACCTGTAGTGCGTTCTATGGAGACACAAAGACACCTGTAGTGAGTTCTATGAAGTGAAACAGAAAGGAGAAACTTTGTTGAACTTTTCTTTCCTAGGTCTCGTCAACCAGGGTTAGGGTTATTAGGGTTATTAGGGTTATTAGGGTTATTAGGGTTGTTGATTATTAACTGACGAAAAATGTTCGACTAATATATTTACAATTAAGGTCACATTCTCACCAGAGAGCTTTGCTGCGATTAAAACGAATCCTGCTGCGCATTTTCAGAAAGTGCACTTCGTTTGGCAGGTGTGAAGGCTCATTCGAATCCTAATGCGCAGCAAAGAACCGCATTTTACTCCGCCCAAAAACGGGGGTTTCGCTTCGCTTCCAATCGCACTTGACTACGATTCGGTGCAGGTGTGAATGCAATCCGCAGTAAATAAAGGAAATGAAGCAAACAATGTGGCGGGTGAGGAGCTGAACACAGTTGGAGACGGAGAAGGCATATTTTACGCAGCGCAAAGATGTCCCGTTACTGTGGATAGACGTGGTCGAATGAGGAGACTGTCTGAAGCCCTGATCGAAATGAGGACGTGTACATTAATCAATTGCTTAAGAAAACACATAAAAACACTGCAGTGTAGCCTATTATAGCCTACAGAATATTCTGTCTGTCTGTCTGTGCGTGCCGTAAACATGCAGTGCTGTCACTGTGTGGGGACTGGGGAGTTATATCAGTGCGCTCATGCAGCGCTGTGCCTCCATGCCCAAAAGAACAGTGTGTGGCTGCTTGCGTAGAGAGAGAGAGAAAGAGAGAGAGAGAGGGGGGTCCCCCAGACGGCACGACACATGCACGTTATGAGTGTAATTTTATTACCATAGATTTCACTGTGTAGGCTAGTTTATGAATGGAACACATTGATAAAGGTCCCCCCCTGCTGCGTTTCCAATTGCTGCGAATGACAGTGTGAAGGCAAACCGCATCCAATTAAATATGCAAGAATCCCAAAATCCCCGCCCATACGCATTCGAGTCTACCGAAGTATTAGGTGAGAATGTGACCTTAGTCAACAAATTAAAACTAGACTAAATTGTTAGGAAGGGACTAGTGGAGAAGAGATCCAGTAGAACTAAATGTCAGGGAGGGACTAGTGGAGAAGAGATCCAGTAGAACTAAATGTCAGGGAGGGACTAGTGGAGAAGAGATCCAGTAGAACTAAATGTCAGGGAGGGACTAGTGGAGAAGAGATCCAGTAGAACTAAATGTCAGGGAGGGACTAGTGGAGAAGAGATCCAGTAGAACTAAATGTCAGGGAGGGACTAGTGGAGAAGAGATCCAGTAGAACTAAATGTCAGGGAGGGACTAGTGGAGAAGAGATCCAGTAGAACTAAATGTCAGGGAGGGACTAGTGGAGAAGAGATCCAGTAGAACAAAATGTCAGGGAGGGACTAGTGGAGAAGAGATCCAGTAGAACTAAATGTCAGGGAGGGACTAGTGGAGAAGAGATCCAGTAGAACTAAATGTCAGGGAGGGACTAGTGGAGAAGAGATCCAGTAGAACTAAATGTCAGGGAGGGACTAGTGGAGAAGAGATCCAGTAGAACTAAATGTCAGGGAGGGACTAGTGGAGAAGAGATCCAGTAGAACTAAATGTCAGGGAGGGACTAGTGGAGAAGAGATCCATTAGAACTAAAAGACAAATTATTTTATATTTGGTTGCATGCTCTCAAGTGGTGCGCTTTGAAAAAAAGTAGATCTACAAGCTCACAACGCGTCAGCATGTAACCAAAATAATGATATCAACAAAATCAACGCTGTCATAAAGTAACACTTACAGGGTTGATGTCACTCAGGAAGCCCATGGGAACCTCGGAAGGATCTTCTGGGTTTCTGTGCAGGAAGCTGAAACACAGGGTGAGATGTTTGGGTTAGAGATTGATTGATTGATTGATTGAAACCTTTATTTATTCTCGAAAGAGCAATTGAGGTTCTCCCTCATTTTCAATGCTGACGGGATTAGGTTAGGGGTTAGGGTTTAGGGTTTAGGGGTGACTTCACACTCCAGACCCAGTGAATGAAGGGTTAGGGTTTAGGGTGTAACTTACAGTGATTCATAAAGGCGTACTTCACACTCCAGAGGAAGGCTGACCCAGTGAATGAAGGGTTAGGGTTTAGGTTGTAACTTACAGTGATTCATAAAGGCGTACTTCACACTCCAGAGGAAGGCTGACCCAGTGAATGAAGGCTTTGGGTTTCTCTGCAGCGTCAGTAGAAGTACAACACTTTACCTCCAGTTCCACCACTTTACCCTGAGAGTCCTGGTAGAGAGACAGAGAGAGACAGAGATTTACTGTTACATCCTGATAGATAGACACACATCAACGTTACTGACCATTCTGGTTAGTCTCGCATTGCCAGACTGTTTCCTCCCACAATGTTCAAATGCTTCCGTCGTACAGTCTGGAGCAACGGAAGCTCTGATCATGAGTAAAATATAAATGCTTCCGTCGTACAGTCTGGAGCAACGGAAGCTCTGATCATGAGTAAAATATAAATGCTTCCGTCGTACAGTCTGGAGCAACGGAAGCTCTGATCATGAGTAAAATATAATTGCTTCCGTCGTACAGTCTGGAGCAACGGAAGCTCTGATCATGAGTAAAATATAAATGCTTCCGTCGTACAGTCTGGAGCAACGGAAGCTCTGATCATGAGTCAAATATAAATGCTTCTGTTGTACAGTCTGGAGCAACAGAAGCTCTGATCATGAGTCAAATATAAATGCTTCCGTTGTACAGTCTGGAGCAACGGAAGCTCTGATCATGAGTCAAATATAAATGCTTCTGTTGTACAGTCTGGAGCAACGGAAGCTCTGATCATGAGTCAAATATAAATGCTTCCGTCATACAGTCTGGAGCAACGGAAGCTCTGATCACGAGTAAAATATAAATGCTTCCGTTGTACAGTCTGGAGCAACGGAAGCTCTGATCATGAGTCAAATATAAATGCTTCTGGTGTACAGTCTGGAGCAACGGAAGCTCTGATCATGAGTCAAATATAAATGCTTCCGTCATACAGTCTGGAGCAACAGAAGCTCTGATCACGAGTAAAATATAAATGCTTCCGTCATACAGTCTGGAGCAACGGAAGCTCTGATCATGAGTCAAATATAAATGCTTCCGTCATACAGTCTGGAGCAACGGAAGCTCTGATCATGAGTAAAATATAAATGCTTCCGTCATACAGTCTGGAGCAACGGAAGCTCTGATCATGAGTCAAATATAAATGCTTCCGTCATACAGTCTGGAGCAACGGAAGCTCTGATCATGAGTAAAATATAAATGCTTCCGTCGTACAGTCTGGAGCAACGGAAGCTCTGATCATGAGTCAAATATAAATGCTTCTGTTGTACAGTCTGGAGCAACGGAAGCTCTGATCATGAGTCAAATATAAATGCTTACGTCGCACAGTCTGGAGCGACGGAAGCTCTGATCATGAGTAAAATATAAATGCTTCCGTCGTACAGTCTGGAGCAACGGAAGCTCTGATCATGAGTAAAATATAAATGCTTCCGTCGTACAGTCTGGAGCAACGGAAGCTCTGATCATGAGTCAAATATAAATGCTTCTGTTGTACAGTCTGGAGCAACGGAAGCTCTGATCATGAGTCAAATATAAATGCTTCCGTCGCACAGTCTGGAGCGACGGAAGCTCTGATCACGAGTAAAATATAAATGCTTCCGTCATACAGTCTGGAGCAACGGAAGCTCTGATCATGAGTAAAATATAAATGCTTCCGTCATACAGTCTGGAGCGACGGAAGCTCTGATCATGATCATTGTGGATCCGAGGTCCATAGGAGACCATACCTTGATCAAGGTTCACGATAATGACATCAAACAGGTCTCCTCCTATAAATATCTGGGAGTGCAGATTGACCAAGATATGAGCTGGCACATACATGTTGAATCCTGCTGTTCAAAAATACACCAGCGGTTACATTTTCTTCGTAGACTGAGGCCGTTTGGTGTTAGCCTGAATATTATGTTAATTTTCTATAGAGCTAGCATTGAATCTATCTTGAGATATGGAATCTCCAGCTGGTATGGTAACCTGACTGTGAAATAGACTTAGATAGCATTTGATACAGACTTATAGCATGTTATGTAGACAGCATAAGTGCATTGTATGTGCTATTGTCATAGCACGTCATAGTACATATGTATAGCATAGTAGTATAGATGTATAGCTTATATGTATAGTTTCATTATAGATATTCCACTGTTACTTTCTTAGCTTACGCATGTTTCATGATAAATGTTTTTATGTGATGTATACCCATGCTTTTTTGTTCTTGCTTAATGTAAGTCGCTCTGGATTAAGAGCGTCTGCTAAATGCCTAAATTGTAAATTGTAAATATAAAGCTCAAGTTGCAAGAGTTGCGAAAATGGCTGGGAAGATCATGGGCCTGTCTTCCCCCCCGATGACTCCCCAAGCCATTTTTGAACAGACTGTAGTAAGGCAAGCTAAGAATATAACCTCTGACCCCTCACATGTTCTGTATTCCGAATATGAATTAATGAGATCAGGAAGAAGGTACAGGATGCCACAGTGCAAGTACAACAGATATAAACACTCTTTCATTCCTCTCTCTATAAAAATGTTTAATGAGTAATTGGTACCTTAACGGGGTGTACGCACCAGGGGTGTATTTGTTTTGTTTTGCTGTAATGTCTCTGTCTATGTGATTATACGTATGTTTATATGTATGCAGCTGTGGTCCTGTCTCCAAGACAAATTTCTCCCAAGGGAGACGAAATAAAGACAACCTTGAACCTTGATGAGTCAAATATAAATGCTTCCGTCATACAATCTGGAGCAACGGAAGCTCTGATCATGAGTAAAATATAAATGCTTCCGTCATACAATCTGGAGCAACGGAAGCTCTGATCATGAGTAAAATATAAATGCTTCCGTCATACAATCTGGAACAACGGAAGCTCTGATCATGAGTAAAATATAAATGCTTCCGTCATACAATCTGGAGCAACGGAAGCTCTGATCATGAGTAAAATATAAATGCTTCCGTCATACAATCTGGAGCAACGGAAGCTCTGATCATGAGTAAAATATAAATGCTTCCGTCATACAGTCTGGAGCAACGGAAGCTCTGATCATGAGTAAAATATAAATGCTTCCGTCGTACAGTCTGGAGCAACGGAAGCTCTGATCACGAGTAAAATATAAATGCTTCCGTCATACAGTCTGGAGCAACGGAAGCTCTGATCATGAGTAAAATATAAATGCTTCCGTCGTACAGTCTGGAGCAACGGAAGCTCTGATCACGAGTAAAATATAAATGCTTCCGTCATACAGTCTGGAGCAACGGAAGCTCTGATCATGAGTAAAATATAAATGCTTCCGTCATACAATCTGGAGCAACGGAAGCTCTGATCATGAGTAAAATATAAATGCTTCCGTCATACAGTCTGGAGCAACGGAAGCTCTGATCATGAGTAAAATATAAATGCTTCCGTCATACAATCTGGAGCAACGGAAGCTCTGATCATGAGTAAAATATAAATGCTTCCGTCGTACAGTCTGGAGCAACGGAAGCTCTGATCATGAGTAAAATATAAATGCTTCCGTCATACAATCTGGAGCAACGGAAGCTCTGATCATGAGTAAAATATAAATGCTTCCGTCATACAATCTGGAGCAACGGAAGCTCTGATCATGAGTAAAATATAAATGCTTCCGTCATACAATCTGGAGCAACGGAAGCTCTGATCATGAGTCAAATATAAATGCTTCCGTCATACAGTCTGGAGCAATGTGTAGTGTTTATTATTAGTGTTATGGGTTAGTGTTAGACTCTCACCTTGATGACCTTCTGCACAGAGATGACATAGCCAGCATGCCTCAGACCCACCGGCTGATCTGGGGTCAGTCTCTTGTAGCCCTTCTCTGTTACCTAGAGAAGATTAACATAATGATAATCTGATCTGGGGTCAGTTTCTTGTAGCCCTTCTCTGTTACCTAGAAGATTAACATAATGATAATCTGATCTGGGGTCAGTCTCTTGTAGCCCTTCTGTTACCTAGAGAAGATTAACATAATGATAATCTGATCTGGGGTCAGCCTCTTTTCTGTTACCTACAGTATAAGGAAGCCAAGGCCGCACAATCTGATATGTTCATTTAATCCATTTGGTTTCTTACCAATAATAAAGTGTAGATAGTTTATATTCAGATATAGATACTGTACCTCTCTGAAGTCACTGTTAATAATAATAATAACAGTAACCTCTCTGAAGTCACTGTTAATAATAATAATAATAATAATAGTAATAACAGTAACCTCTCTGAAGTCACTATTAATAATAATAATAATAATAATAATAATAGTAATAACAGTAACCTCTCTGAAGTCACTGTTAATAATAATAATAATAGTAACCTCTCTGAAGTCACTGTTAATAATAATAATAATAGTAATAATAATAATAACAACAGTAACCTCTCTGAAGTCGGTGTGTTCGATGTAGATGGTCTGAGTGAAAGGAACCAGGTGGAAACCTCTGGCCTCGTTAGCAGGGAAGTCTGGAACGCTGACCTCCGCCTGGACACGAGATAAGGTCACTTATGGTCACTATGTCACGGTCACTCATGGTACAATTACAATTTAGACAATTTAGGCATTTAGCAGACGCTCTTAATCCAGAGCGACTTACATTAAGCAAGAACAAAAAAGCATGGGAATACATCACATAAAGACATTTATCATGAAACATGCGTAAGCTAAGAAAGTAACAGTGGAATATCTATAATGAAACTATACATATAAGCTATACATCTATACTACTATGCTACACATATGTACTATGACGTGCTATGACTACATACAATGCACTTATGCTGTCTACATAACATGCTATAAGTCTGTATCAAATGCTATCTAAGTCTACAGAATTGCTATCTAAGGGGGTGGGGTAAGTGCTATGGGCCATGATGGAGTCTGAAAAGGTGGGTTTTCAGACTACGGCGGAAGATTGGGAGTGATGCTGCAGTTCTGACTGCAATGGGAAGTGCATTCCACAGTTTTGGAGCCAGAAGGGAGTACCTTAGCGTCCAGAGGCAGGTTGGTTATGGTCACTCTGAGAGGGTCCAGGACGGCCATAACTCGAGGAGCAGACTCGTTCAGGTCGTCTCTAACGATGGAGTCCAGCAGGTGAGGCTCCATGGTCACCTGGGCAACGGTCACTCCCACCTGAAACAAATAAAACTTTATGATTTGATTCAACTCTTCATATGAACGACAAACACAAAAGCAACTCAATTCTTCCTGAGGTCAATGTCAGCGCCACGACAATGTTTTAGATACTTTGGGATAAAAATATTAACTATTTTTGAAGGGTGCCAGCCCCTCCTATAAACAGGTTTAATGTTTGTCTTTAGTTCAGGAAGGGTAGATCTACGGGTAACCCTACCTGTGCACAGAAGGAGTTGATAGTAATCCTACCCGTGCACAGAAGGAGTTGATAGTAATCCTACCCGTGCACAGAAGGAGTTGATAGTAATCCTACCCGTGCACAGAAGGCGTTGATGGCCTTGGCAGGAAATCCTCTCCTCCTGAGTGCAGTCAGAGTGAACAGACGAGGATCATCCCAGTCTCTGGAACCATTAAAATACAGTATAATTAATAACAATAGAGAACCATTAAAATACAATATAATTAATAACAATAGAGAACCATTAAATACAATATAATTAATAACAATAGAGAACCATTAAAAATACAATATAATTAATAACAATAGAGAACCATTAAAATACAATATAATTAATAACAATAGAGAACCATTAAAATACAATATAATTAATAACAATAGAGAACCATTAAAATACAATATAATTAATAACAATAGAGAACCATTAAATACAATATAATTAATAATAATAGAGAACCATTAAAATACAATATAATTAATAATAATAGAGAACCATTAAAATACAATATAATTAATAATAATAGAGAACCATTAAAATACAATATAATTAATAACAATAGAGAACCATTAAAATACAATATAATTAATAATAAAGAACAGCCTCTGGAACCATTCAAATACCAATGACCACTCCCCCTTTTACCTGACCACTCCCCCTTTTACCTGACCACTCCCGTCTCCACCAGCCTGATGATCTTCCTCTTGGAGACCACGGTGTAGGTGAGGTTCAGACGGCCGTACTCCCACTGGACAGGACAGTACACGTCTAGAGCGTTGCAGAGCCAGTAGTATGACGACCTCCTACAGAGAGACACACTTTACTGGACCGGACAGTACACGACCAGAACATTACACTGACCTCCTACAGAGAGACACACGTTACTGGACCGGACAGTACATGACCAGAACATTACACTGACCTCCTACAGAGAGACACACGTTACTGGACCGGACAGAACACGACCAGAACATTACACTGACCTCCTACAGAGAGACACACTTTACTGGACCGGACAGTACACGACCAGAACATTACACTGACCTCCTACAGAGAGACACACGTTACTGGACCGGACAGAACACGACCAGAACATTACACTGACCTCCTACAGAGAGACACACGTTACTGGACCGGACAGTACACGACCAGAACATTACACTGACCTCCTACAGAGAGACACACGTTACTGGACCGGACAGTACACGACCAGAACATTACACTGACCTCCTACAGAGAGACACACGTTACTGGACCGGACAGTACACGACCAGAACATTACACTGACCTCCTACAGAGAGACACATTACTGGAACGGACAGTACACGACCAGAACATTACACTGACCTCCTACAGAGAGACACACGTTACTGGACCGGACAGTACACGACCAGAACATTACACTGACCTCCTACAGAGAGACACACGTTACTGGACCGGACAGTACACGACCAGAACATTACACTGACCTCCTACAGAGAGACACACGTTACTGGACCGGACAGTACACGACCAGAACATTACACAGCCAGAAGTATGACGACCTCCTACAGAGAAACACATTACTGGACCGGACAGAACACAACCAGAACATTACACTGACCTCCTACAGAGAGACACACGTTACTGGACCGGACAGAACACGACCAGAACATTACACAGCCAGAAGTATGACGACCTCCTACAGAGAGACACATTACTGGACCGGACAGAACACAACCAGAACATTACACTGACCTCCTACAGAGAGACACACGTTACTGGACCGGACAGTACACGACCAGAACATTACACTGACCTCCTACAGAGAGACACACGTTACTGGACCGGACAGTACACGACCAGAACATTACACTGACCTCCTACAGAGAGACACACGTTACTGGACCGGACAGTACACGACCAGAACATTACACTGACCTCCTACAGAGAGACACACGTTACTGGACCGGACAGTACACAACCAGAACATTACACTGACCTCCTACAGAGAGACACACGTTACTGGACCGGACAGTACACGACCAGAACATTACACTGACCTCCTACAGAGAGACACACGTTACTGGACCGGACAGTACACGACCAGAACATTACACTGACCTCCTACAGAGAGACACACGTTACTGGACCGGACAGTACACGACCAGAACATTACACTGACCTCCTACAGAGAGACACACGTTACTGGACCGGACAGTACACGACCAGAACATTACACTGACCTCCTACAGAGAAACACATTACTGGACCGGACAGTACACGACCAGAACATTACACTGACCTCCTACAGAGAGACACACGTTACTGGACCGGACAGAACACGACCAGAACATTACACAGCCAGAAGTATGACGACCTCCTACAGAGAGACACATTACTGGACCGGACAGAACACAACCAGAACATTACACAGCCAGAAGTATGACAACCGTCTGGGAGTGAAAGTACAGAACAACCAACTACCTTCATTCATCACCTCCAGCACCTCCATTTAACCACCTGTAACTCTTTGGTGTACTGTGTGTGTGTGTGTGTGTGTGTGTGTGTGTGTGTGTGTGTGTGTGTGTGTGTGTGTGTGTGTGTGTGTGTGTGTGCGAGTGTTTGTGTGTGTGTGTGTGTGTGTGTGTGTGTGTGTGTGTGTGTGTGTGTTTGTGTGTGTGTGTGTGTGTGTGTGTGTGTGTGTGTGTGTGTGAGTGTGTGTGTGTGTGTGTGTGTGTGTGTGTGTGTGCGCTCACCTGGCCTGGAACTCTTTGGTACACAGAGAGTGAGTGATGTTCTCGATGGAGTCACACAGACAGTGAGTGTAGTCGTAGGTGGGGTAGATACACCTGGAAATACATTATAAATACATTATAAATAGTACATTACTTTCTCAAGCTAAATGAGGATAAGACAGAAGTTCTCATAATCGGTTCTAGTGAGCAGAAATAATCAATAATAAGCAGACTTGGTAACCTGACTGTAGAAAGTAACAGTACAGTAAAGAACCTGGGGGTTATTATTGATTCTGAATTGAATTTTAATTCACACATTAATCATGTCACCAAGATTGCCTTTTTTCACCTTAGAAATATTGCACGAATCAGAGCCTATTTGTCTTTGGACGATGCAAAAACGCTAATCCACGCCTTTGTTTTTTCTCGGCTTGATTACTGCAATGCACTTTTTTCAGGACTGCCTAAGAAAACAACTGACAGATAACAACTTGTCCAAAATGCAGCAGCCAGAGTTTTAACTAGAACTAAGATGAGAGAACATATTACTCCAGTTTTGGCATCACTGCACTGGCTTCCGGTTGTTTTCAGGATGATTTTTTAATTATTTTACTTGTCTATAAAGCTCTCAATGGTCTCGCACCTTCCTACCTACATGACTGCCTGCCTAAATATGTCCCAAACCACCCCCCTAAGGTCTTTTTGCTTCTACGGGCCGTCGGCATGGAACAAGCTCCCACTGTACCTTCGTCAGGCAGCCTCTGTAGACATTTTTAAAGCTCAGCTCAAGACCCACTTCTACAACATTGCTTTTAATTTATCTTTTATTTTTTATTTTTGTTATTCATGTCCTCACTGTATTGCATTACTGCTTGTTTTTTAATGTTGTTAATGTTGCCTTGCTTTTCTTTTATTCTCCATTGTTCTGCAAAGCACTTTGAGCTGCATTTCATGTCATAAAAAGGTGCTCTAAAGGTGCACAAATAAAGTTTTATTATTATTATTATTTTTATTATAAATACTATCTACAATATATACTCCATCACAGACAGTGAGTGTAGTCGAGAAAACGGCACAATCGAGAAAACGGCAAAATGTAGCATTGATACAAACCATTATTTGCATAGCAAAACGATTCGATACAGATTATTAAAATCGATATTTCAATGCAGTTACTAGATCGTTACACCCGTAGTTGGCTGCAAAGAAAAAGGCATCAGTTATTAGAAACATCATTTGAAAAAGAGAACAAAGATAAATGGCCCGTGGATGGATTGTGCCAACTCTAAAAACCACAATGAGAAGATTATGGACTTCATCACATTAGCCTTTCTCTGTTGTGGAGGATTGAAAGGATTAGCGAAAATTGTGTTAAACGTGTAGTGCACTACTACTAAATGTGTACGGTACGCCACATGGTCCATCTTGTACAGTATTGTGTAGTATTGTTCTCGCACTATCGAGGAAGTGCGAGTTTTTGTAGTAGTAGTAGTAGTATTAATGTACCATGCGTCACGAGTACGGTGGTGAACATTATATTTAATACGATAAGCCACAGGGTTCATCTTGTATAGTATTGTATAGTTAGTAGTATTGTAGTATTAACGTACCATGCGTCTCCAGTCCTGTGATGGACAGTGTATTTAATACGATAAGCCACAGGGTCCATCTTGTATAGTATAGTTAGTAGTATTGTAGTATTAACGTACCATGCGTCTCCAGTCCTGTGATGGACAGTGTATTTAATACGATAAGCCACAGGGTCCATCTTGTATATTATTGTATAGTATAGTTAGTAGTATTGTAGTATTAACGTACCATGCGTCTCCAGTCCTGTGATGGACAGTGTATTTAATACGATAAGCCACAGGGTCCATCTTGTATAGTATTGTATAGTTAGTAGTATTGTAGTATTAACGTACCATGCGTCTCCAGTCCTGTGATGGACAGTGTATTTAATACGATAAGCCACAGGGTCCATCTTGTATATTATTGTATAGTATAGTTAGTAGTATTGTAGTATTAACGTACCATGCGTCTCCAGTCCTGTGATGGACAGTGTATTTAATACGATAAGCCACAGGGTCCATCTTGTATAGTATAGTTAGTAGTATTGTAGTATTAACGTACCATGCGTCTCCAGTCCTGTGATGGACAGTGTATTTAATACGATAAGCCACAGGGTCCATCTTGTATAGTATTGTAGTATTAACGTACCATGCGTCTCCAGTCCTGTGATGGACAGTGTATTTAATACGATAAGCCACAGGGTCCATCTTCCCGTCCTCCATCACAATCTTCATCCTCAGCGTTGCCTCTCCCTCGGCGAACAGGCCTCGTCTCATCCTGTCGAACAGCACCAGGGACTCCTCTAGGGGGCGCTCTCTCCATGGGGACGGGGGCACGTTGTGGCCCTTAAGCTCCTCCCCCCTCTGGTGGCACACGTAGGCGTGGCCTCTGCAGGAGGCGGAGACGAATCATCAACAGTAGCAGATACATCATACTACTACTCTGTTACCGGCTCTACTAGTGGGGTCCGTGGACCCCCAGGGGTCCTTGAGGGAGTCCCCAGCTAAATGATAGTTAGGAAGCAAATGGAACCTTATGGGTCTGTAACTCTGAGAGTGTACAAATGGAACCAAATGGACACTTATGGGTCTGTAACTCTGAGAGTGTACAAATGGAACCAAATGGACCCTTATGGCAAGGTCTGTAACTCTGAGAGTGTTGAAATTAAACGGGTTGAGAATTACAGCTTCTCTTATGGGGGTCCATGGAATATCTCTTCAAATGGGGGTCCCTGGAATATCTCTTCAAATGGGGGTCCCTGGAATATCTCTTCAAACGGGGCTAATGAGTGAATCTCTTTAAGCGGGCTAATGAGTGAATATCTCTTCAAACGGGGCTAATGAGTGAATATCTCTTTAAGCGGGGCTAATGAGTGAATATCTCTTCAAGCAGGCCTAATGAGTGAATCTCTTTAAGCGGGGCTAATGAGTGAATATCTCTTCAAGCAGGCCTAATGAGTGAATCTCTTTAAGCGGGGCTAATGAGTGAATATCTCTTTAAGCGGGGCTAATGAGTGAATATCTCTTCAAACGGGGCTAATGAGTGAATATCTCTTCAAACGGGGCTAATGAGTGAATATCTCTTTAAGCGGGGCTAATGAGTGAATATCTCTTTAAGCGGGGCTAATGAGTGAATATCTCTTCAAACGGGGCTAATGAGTGAATATCTCTTCAAACGGGGCTAATGAGTGAATATCTCTTTAAGCGGGGCTAATGAGTGAATATCTCTTTAAACGGGGCTAATGAGTGAATATCTCTTTAAGCGGGGCTAATGAGTGAATATCTCTTTAAGCGGGGCTAATGAGTGAATATCTCTTCAAACGGGGCTAATGAGTGAATATCTCTTTAAGCGGGGCTAATGAGTGAATATCTCTTCAAACGGGGCTAATGAGTGAATATCTCTTCAAACGGGGCTAATGAGTGAATATCTCTTCAAACGGGGCTAATGAGTGAATATCTCTTTAAGCGGGGCTAATGAGTGAATATCTCTTCAAGCGGGGCTAATGAGTGAATATCTCTTTAAACGGGGCTAATGAGTGAATATCTCTTTAAGCGGGGCTAATGAGTGAATATCTCTTTAAGCGGGCTAATGAGTGAATATCTCTTTAAGCGGGGCTAATGAGTGAATATCTCTTCAAACGGGGCTAATGAGTGAATATCTCTTTAAGCGGGGCTAATGAGTGAATATCTCTTTAAGCGGGGCTAATGAGTGAATATCTCTTTAAACGGGGCTAATGAGTGAATATCTCTTTAAGCGGGGCTAATGAGTGAATATCTCTTTAAGCGGGGCTAATGAGTGAATATCTCTTTAAGCGGGGCTAATGAGTGAATATCTCTTTAAGCGGGGCTAATGAGTGAATATCTCTTCAAACGGGGCTAATGAGTGAATATCTCTTTAAACGGGGCTAATGAGTGAATATCTCTTTAAGCGGGGCTAATGAGTGAATATCTCTTTAAGCGGGGCTAATGAGTGAATATCTCTTTAAGCGGGGCTAATGAGTGAATATCTCTTCAAACGGGGCTAATGAGTGAATATCTCTTTAAACGGGGCTAATGAGTGAATATCTCTTTAAGCGGGGCTAATGAGTGAATATCTCTTTAAGCGGGGCTAATGAGTGAATATCTCTTCAAACGGGGCTAATGAGTGAATATCTCTTTAAGCGGGGCTAATGAGTGAATATCTCTTTAAACGGGGCTAATGAGTGAATATCTCTTTAAACGGGGCTAATGAGTGAATATCTCTTTAAACGGGGCTAATGAGTGAATATCTCTTTAAGCGGGGCTAATGAGTGAATATCTCTTTAAGCGGGGCTAATGAGTGAATATCTCTTTAAGCGGGGCTAATGAGTGAATATCTCTTTAAGCGGGGCTAATGAGTGAATATCTCTTTAAGCGGGGCTAATGACTGAATATCTCTTTAAGCGGGCTAATGAGTGAATATCTCTTTAAGCGGGGCTAATGAGTGAATATCTCTTTAAGCGGGGCTAATGAGTGAATATCTCTTTAAGCAGGCCTAATGAGTGAATATCTCTTTAAGCAGGGCTAATGAGTGAATATCTCTTTAAGCGGGGCTAATGAGTGAATATCTCTTTAAGCAGGGTCCTATAATGAGGGTCAATCTGGAGGTCCTTGACGTGAAAAAGCTTTGGGAACCAGTGCTCTAAATAAATAATAGATAATAAGAAATAGATAATCGTCGTATCTATTGTTGCCAACTCTGGCGAGAGAAATAAGCCAACCCACCTCCAAAAACAAGCCAAAACAAGCCCAATAATATGACCTAATAAAAATGCAAATAAAAAAAGATTAAGACCTTATCTTACCTGGAGGTCATACAGCTGATAAGCCTAAACTTAACCTCAACATAACATTAACTTTAACTCACCTGCGAATCAGATCCACAGCCAGGTCATACAGCTGCTGGAAGTTGTCTGACGCATGGGTGATAGCATGAGGTTCATAGCCTGTATGACACATAATTATTATTATTATTATTATTATTATTATTATTATTATAATACATGGGTGATAGCATGAGGTTCATAGCCTGTATGACACATAATTATTATTATTATTATTATTATAATACATGGGTGATAGCATGAGGTTCATAGCCTGTATGACACAAAGCAGAATTATTATTGTCTCCCCATAGCATGCTTTGCACTCCGTCCGCGCGTGTGTGTGTGTGTGTGTGTGTGTGTGTGTGTGTGTGTGTGTGTGTGTGTGTGTGTGTGTGTGTGTGTGTGTGTGTCCGTCTGTCTGTGTACAGCTAGCCCCTAACCCTTGGACCCTATCTGTCATGGTAACCCACCCAGCCACTCCACCATGTATTATTGTTGTTGTTGTCATAGTAACAGTATGGTTGTCATGGTAACTAGGGTTGGGATTCGCCCACTGTTCTGTGCATTCAGCGACCACTGTGGAGCGAGTGGGACAGTATGTCGCCAAAGTGTGGTTAACAGAGAGGGAAATGAGTCATGACTGAGGCTGAGCAGTGAGCACGCAAAGTGCAATAAATGTGATAGTTGCCAGCAAAGGTTGTTGCAACTTGTACCACGTCCACATTGAGGAAACATCTCAAAATCAATATGCCTACACATCGCGTTTG
This sequence comes from Protomyctophum bolini, assembly GCF_963924005.1. Lineage (NCBI taxonomy): Eukaryota > Metazoa > Chordata > Actinopteri > Myctophiformes > Myctophidae > Protomyctophum > Protomyctophum bolini. The sequence continues at coordinate 316,858 of NC_137866.1, forward strand.
AGAGCCATGCGGAAAGCCGTGCCCGCTCTCCCCGCAGCTCCACCACAGCCGGCGGGGGACGATCTGATGCAAGGCTGGTTTACTTTCCCCAGGCTAGTAACGTAATGGAAAATAAAAACTACTAACGTCTACAGAGCTTTTCATTAGGCGTATTGTACAACTGTATTTTATGAATCACGTTAACTATAGAGCCAAATCAATTTGTCTGCACTTACTTTTACAACTTATGCAACTCAACTGCTTTTGATTTGGCTATAAATTAATCGTGTGGCTGTTGAGAGCCCAGCGTTTAACTTTAGGTGCATATACCGCCATAGATTGATTACTTTATAAACAATTTGCGGAGAAAAAGCACAGGAACGTAGCCTACACTTCAATAGAAGGTCTGCTATAATCCAAGAAAGCACTATGGCTTGTTCCATTAGGGTATTCATATTAAATTAATTTGAACATTATAGACAACATTTGTCACTACAACAATATCATTATTGTGTACTCTGTACTGTATATTTAATATACAGTACAAATTGCAACAATGATATTGTTGTGGTGGCTAGCTGCTGCTGGTGCTGGTGGTGAAGTTTAAATAACAGTGCCACCTCATAATTGTAAAGTGCATTTTCAATAATTGAATTAATGAATTTGTGTTTATTATGTACTTGGTTAGGTTAGTTATAATATAAGCATAATCTATGTCAGAAAAAAGGGGAAAATAATAATATTAGGATCCGTTAAGGGAACCGTTAGGAACCGGAACCGTTAAGAGGGATCCGGGAAGGATCCGGAACCGTTAAAATCCTAACGAATCCCAACCCTAATGGTAACCCACCCAGCCACTCCACCATGTATTATTGTTGTTGTTGTCATAGTAACAGTTGTCATGGTAACCCACCCAGCCACTCCACCATGTATTATTGTTGTTGTTGTCATAGTAACAGTTGTCATGGTAACCCACCCAGCCACTCCACCATGTATTATTGTTGTTGTTGTCATAGTAACAGTAAGGTTGTCATGGTAACCCACCCAGCCACTCCACCATGTATTATTGTTGTTGTCATAGTAACAGTAAGGTTGTCATGGTAACCCACCCAGCCACTCCACCATGTATTATTGTTGTTGTTGTCATAGTAACAGTTGTCATGGTAACCCACCCAGCCACTCCACCATGTATTATTGTGGTTGTTGTCATAGTAACAGTTGTCATGGTAACCCACCCAGCCACTCCACCATGTATTATTGTGGTTGTTGTCATAGTAACAGTAAGGTTGTCATGGTAACCCACCCAGCCACTCCACCATGTATTATTGTTGTCATAGTAACAGTATGGTTGTCATGGTAACCCACCCAGCCACTCCACCATGTATTATTGTTGTTGTCATAGTAACAGTAAGGTTGTCATGGTAACCCACCCAGCCACTCCACCATGTATTATTGTTGTTGTTGTCATAGTAACAGTATGGTTGTCATGGTAACCCACCCAGCCACTCCACCATGTATTATTGTTGTTGTTGTCATAGTAACAGTTGTCATGGTAACCCACCCAGCCACTCCACCATGTATTATTGTTGTTGTTGTCATAGTAACAGTTGTCATGGTAACTCACCCAGCCACTCCACCATGTTTTTGATTCCTGTGAAATATTTCTCTTCCTCTTTCTCTGGGTTTGTGTCGTCGTACCTCAGGAAACAAATACCGCTGTTGGCCTGCGGGGGGAGCATTTATACCAAGAAGGTATACATTTATATCAATAAGGTATAAACGTAGGATGCTAGCGTACCTTAGCATAACCGATATAAGGTATGGATAAGGTATCCGTACCTTAGCATAACCAAAGTTGAAGTTGATGGCCTTGGCGTGTCCGATGTGCAGGATGCCGTTGGGCTCTGGAGGGAAGCGGGTTCGGATCTAAAACACAATGGAGACTATTTAATTCAAACCCTGTTCATTTGAACAATAACGTCACAACATGAACCTAGCATCCATATTCTGATTTGTACTGTACTGTACTGTACTGTACTGTACGTGTTTTTGTCCCTGTGCAATGTTTTATTGTTGTTGTATTGTACTGTATTGTACTGTATGTGCCATTTTAAGAGCCTTCTCAGGGACTACAGTTGTAAATTAGCTTATGGCTAACTCTGGCACATTTACACAGAAGTGAAAACTGAAATGTTGATTAATGAGCATTGTCCCAAATAAAGTAAATAAAATCCATATTCTGAAACCTAAACCTAGCATCCATTTCACACCTGTGATGTCCAGGTGTGTTCCATACCTGTTCTCCTGTGATGTCCAGGTGTGTTCCATACCTGTTCTCCTGTGATCTCCAGGTGTTTCTTCAGAAGGTCCATGGTGTTGGCTGTGACCACGTAGCCCTCCGTCTTATAGTTCTCTCCTAAAGACACGATAAAACTACATTATTAAACCTGCAGACTTTGAAAAGAAAAGAATCCAAGGCACTCCAAGGTCTTAGGTGAAACATGTAATATCAATAGAGGACTATTTATATGTTCTATATTCTTAGACTGATGATCAAAGTGTTCACCTGGTTTATGGAACTTCAGAGCCTCTCCTCTCAGCTGCTCCATCAGAGACTTGGCTTCAGTTTTCACCTCCCCTGAACAACACAGGGATCACCTTTATAGTTATACATTATATATCACTGTATGTGTGTAGTGTATATATCACTGTATGTGTGTAGTGTATATATCACTGTATGTGTGTAGTGTATATATCACTGCATGTGTGTAGTGTATAGTACACTGTGTACTGCATACACAGTCTTTCACCTCCCCTGAACAACACAGGGATCACCTTTACAGTTATACATTATACTCTAATGCATATATATCACTGTATGTGTGTACTAGTGTATAGTACACTGTGTACTGCATATACACTAGGGCTGACCCAGGGCTGATTAATCGACGTTCAATCGATACACACGGGAATCGATTTTTTAATTTTGAATCGAATAGTCATTAAAAAAAAGCGGCCCCATTTGGTCCGCGAGCCATGCTTGCGCCTCGCAGCACCTCACAACGCCTCCTCTTTTCCCGTGTTAACAACAAGGAAGTCAACTGAACAAGTGCAGCTGCAGTCCCAGGAGCCAGGAAAAATAAATCGAAAGTGTGGTTGCATTTTAAAATACCCTATTTGAATAAAGGTTGTAGGCTACACGAGAGTGAAAATGACCGCTGGGAAAATCCCTAATTGAGAGAGTGTAGGCAAGCGTATGCACCACAGCTCAGTGGACATTAAATATAGGCTACCATGTTTGATAAGTCATATAAAAACATTACTTACACCCAAATGAAAATATAAACTTCACAGATTATAGATCACTTGGAATTATAACAATCTGTTGAGTATTGCCTGAATAATACCACTATAAAATCCCAACTTTTATCGATGCGCCATTGCGCTGAGAACCTTGTGGAGCCTGGGGGTGTACATTATACTTGTGAGGACCTGCTTGGATTCACATGGTGAGTGCGCTCAGTGCGCGCACCGAAAATTCAAAGATCTGCAATCTCATGCGCTGCGTTGTGCATATTGGCTGAGTATAATGGCACGAATGAAACTAGGCCTATAGATTTATTTTGGCGATGCGGAGAATTGATTTTGCCGTTGCCAGCGATATCTTTTTTTTTTCTTGTCTGAAGACTGACCTGTTCCATCACTGTGAACTCCCATGCAGCAGAGCAGCTCCTATACAGATCTAGACCAAAACACCTTTTCTCTTTGGCATTTAATTGCACCTGATCGTATTATTGTAATTATGTAGCCTATACTATTTGCCTGTGTTTTTTTCTTTTAATTATGTTTTTTTTTGTGCGCCGATGGTGATGCTCCACTTGTTTCAGCCTGTAGGCCTACAGCACTTTGGTCAGCTTTTATTGTTTTAAATGTGCTATATAAATACAGTTTGATTTAGTCCTATATTGGAGCAGGTGCTGGCAAATAACTAATTACTGTAATGCCATGCAGTGAAGTTGCGCAAATGTCAACTCAATTAGCAAGCGGAGCTGCTCTCATGCACTCTGCACTGCAGTCTGCAGATCTCTTCTTAAAGTTTACTTATTATGGTTTACTTTCAACCATAAACCATAATATGATTGACAAACCTTGCATTATAATTCTTCATCGACCAACAGCTCATGCAGCATGACTATGAGGTAATTTAACTATGTGGGATTTATCCATCGGCATCGCATGTCGATAAAAAAAATGGGATTTCACTAGTGGCATTATTCAGGCAATACTCAACAGATTGTTATAATTCCAAGTGAGCTATAATCTGTGAAGTTTATATATTTTTTCCCATACACACACTCACAGTCACATTAACTTTATGATCAATAAAATCAACCGTGGTTGATTTTATTTCTGACACGTCTTGAAGAGTTCATTCATGTTACCGTTCGTTTACAATTGACAGAGGAGTTTGGATTATATATATTTTTATTTGATGGAGAGGTAATGCCTGTTTCAGGCGCTGTTTAATTGTTAAATAAAAGTCAGCCCTAATATACACAGTCTTTCACCTCCCCTGAACAACACAGGGATCACCTTTACAGTTATACATTTGTAATACTAACTAACTAACTAACTATACATACAACTTCATATGCATTTAGATATAATGCATCACTGTATACATCACTGAATGCAATAATGCATGTATAGTACACTATTATACAGTCTTTCACCTCCCCTGAACATCACAGCCTTTGGTAAAGATCCTCTCATCATCTGCACATTTTACATTTGTGTTTTCTGTCCTCAACTAACGCCGTACTTCATCATACTACAGTGTCCCACAAAAGCATTGAAGCAAGCTCAAATGTACACTTAGCTTGTAGACTAACTTCAACAGTTAATCTCCATCCTGGGCGGAACTATTTAATGGGACGGAGTTCTCCAACGAGAGTGCATGTGCGTGCGAACGAAAGGTAGCTAACGATTCGATCGGATAAAAACATGGATTAAAGAATGTAAACCCTGGAAAACGTAGGCTCAGGTTCTGGCAGGCTAGGGTACTAATTTAACCCTACGTTTTCTACGGTTCTGGTGGGCTTCGTGCTAACAGTTAAAGTCCAGCCGACAGAGACTAACAGTTAACTAACAGTTAGTTTAACTAAGGACATAGACCACATGTTTAACTCCTTACCGTTCACGGCCTCCTCCTCTTTCTTCACGTCACTGTCAGGAGCTTTGTTCTTCTGGACCTGCATGAAGAACATCACTATTACCTTCACTGAACCACAGTGGCGGGCCGTACCAAAACATACCGGGCTTCCCCCCCCCCCCCACCCACACGGCGTAACGGCAACAGCGTAACAACCAGTCATCTTTTATTATACAACACGAGAGAATGCAAAACACAAGTGGAACTGAACGACACTCAGGCTTTATCCCAGCCAAGCTGCAGAGGGGACTCAACGCACATGCGTACGTTTAGTCCCCTCTGCACACACGCACGCACGCACGCACGCACGCACAGACGCACGCACGTACGCACGCACGCACGCACGCACGCACGCACGCACGCACGCACAGACGCACGCACGCACGCACGCACGCACACACACACGCGCGCACGCACGCACGACGATCAAATAAAGATTATAATTTTCTACCTTGGGTTTCTTCTCAAGGTCAGCCTCTGTCTTTGGACCCAGGAGGTGCAACACCTGAGAGGCAAACACAACACATCCATCCATTCATCCCAAACACAAGACATTTGTTGTCAATGGACAGCTATAATCTGTATTCTAAGACATTAAGCCATGCTGTTGTCATTGGACAGCTATAGATACACATACAAACTAATGATAACTTCCATAAAGCTCTTTATTACTTGCGCAAGCAGAGCGCGCAAGTAATAATTTCGCCCGGTCTCTTCAACGTGACAGCCATCAACCACTTTTCTGTGTAAGCAAATCTGTGCCTGGTTTGCTGGGACCAGATTACACAGATGACCATTTCTCTTACGTCATCATTGAGAGCTAGTCATACATATACACACCATGTACTCTGGTCCCAGCTCTCAACGATGACGTAAGAAAAATGTGTAATCTGGTCCCAGCAAACCAGGCACAGATTTGCATACACAAAAGAATAGTTGACGGCTGTCACTTTTTGGCACCAAGTAACCACAGTATACTGCTAATCAAATTACAACTACATACTCTTTACCATCTATGGCCTACTAGTGTGCAACAAGCAAGTATGTTCTAGTTTGCATTGAAATCACCATAGGGGGATTTTAGGTCGCTTCATATAAGAACTGTGTTTGAAAAATAAACCGTGTGTCGTTAATGATGTTCATTAATATTTGATACAACCAGTTTCTGGAGAAAATGGAATTAATGTGGCCGCAAAAGCCTTGAAACTACATATGAAGGCAATGTCGCTGCTAATATACGTCACGCCCAGCTGTCGACACATTGCGTTCCTGAGATTCCTCGTTGACGTAAGCTCAGCTGGCGAGTCACTCGACTCGTACTAACGTATATTGAATATCAATAAATAAAAATAAAAATAAACCTAATTAACAGTTTCTGTTGTGCGACAGGCAGCTACAGCAACCCCGCCTACCCGGAAATGTAGTCTGACTCGTTTCGAACGCTTATTTTGTTACTCTTTGGGTATATTTGTACATTTCCACCTTCAGTTGAATGCCTTGCCCCTAGAGATCAGGCTTGCCGAGTCTGTGCCCCGTTTTAAATCACTCCTTAAAACTCATTTCTACAAAGCTGCATTCAATCCCCTACCCATGTGATTTGTGATTTTATTGATTTCTTGTTGTTATTGTCATGTATTTTCTTCTATTGTGTGCCTCCTTGCTATGTTTTTATATCCGTCTCTCTGTAAAAGCACTTTGTGACTTGTTCTTATAAGGTGCTATACAAATAAAGCTTTATTATTATTATTATTATATGAGTGAAAAGGCCGGGGTGATCGGTTTGTTTTTCAAACACAGTTCTTATATGAAGAGATCTAAAACCCCCCTATGGCGCCCTCTACTGACAGTAGAGGGCGCTCTATTCTAAACTCACCTGAATGTCCACCTCGTTCTTGATGATCTTCCCGTCGGCCCATTTGAGTCCGGCGCGCGCTTCCCCTTTAAGGAACACAAAGGGTTAACTTTCACTAAGGAGGAACACAGGTTTATGTCCAGGTTTTTCAACTTGTAGATCTGCTATTTTTGATAAATCGTGAAAACTTGTGCAAATCTTTGAATATATATTCTTCCAAAGTGAACATTTTTAACTCATATCTTTGCTCCTGGGGGGGCTGGAACAATATATTGTAAGATGGGGGCGGTCCCTGGAACAACATATTTTCAGATGGGGGTCCCTGGAACAACATATTTTCAGATGGGGGTCCCTGGAACAACATATTTTCAGATGGGGGTCCCTGGAACAACATATTGTAAGATGGGGGTCCCTGGAACAACATATTGTAAGATGGGGGTCCCTGGAACAACATATTTTCAGATGGGGGTCCCTGGAACAACATATTTTCAGATGGGGGTCCCTGGAACAACATATTTTCAGATGGGGGTCCCTGGAACAACATATTGTAAGATGGGGGTCCCTGGAACAACATATTGTAAGATGGGGGACGGGTCCCTGTCATAGTGAAAGGTGAGAGGTCATATTACCCATGAGCAGGCCCATGTTGTAGCGGTACCGTTCCTTTAAGAGCTGCTCCTTGTGTTTCTGAATCACCGTCTCCACCTAGTGGACACCATCATCATTGCATCATCACATTCTGGCCAATCACAACTCTTATAACTAGCCCTTACCTGTTGTGAGATATTACCCCCCCCCCCCCCCCATAAATATCTTTAATTGCCGTTCATTAAGAAAAATACTTGCGCCCAGGGTGCGTTTTCGCATTTTTAATTCACAAATAAATTCATTATTAATGTATAATTTGTTAAATTGGAAAAAAGGCTTCGTTCACATCTTCGACAAACTCCCACTGTACCTTCGACAGGCAGCCTCTGTAGTTTAACAAACTCCCACTGTACCTTCGACAGGCAGCCTCTGTAGTTTATCAAACTCCCACTGTACCTTCGACAGGCAGCCTCTGTAGTTTAACAAACTCCCACTGTACCTTCGACAGGCAGCCTCTGTAGTTTAACAAACTCCCACTGTACCTTCGACAGGCAGCCTCTGTAGTTTAACAAACTCCCACTGTACCTTCGACAGGCAGCCTCTGTAGTTTAACAACCTCCCATGTTTATGTCTTCACTGCATCACTGCTATTATTATAATGTTTATGCTTCTCTTTTTTTTCTCCATTGTTCTGTAAAGCACTTGGAGCTGCATTTAATGTCATGAAAGGTGCTATTATTATCATCTGATTGACAGTCCATACGCTCCATACCGGGAGACAACCAATCATACGCTCCATACCGGGAGACAACCAATCAGCTTGTGCCTCTTAGTATCGATCCGATCAGAACACAATATTATTGATCACTCACTGCGTTTTCAATCTGTTCTGGTGTGATGACCACGCCCACTCCACACGCCGTCTCAAAGTCCCTCTGGTGGATGGGATCCTGAGGGTGGTGGTTCTTCACGAAGTCCAACGCCGCTGTGGGGGGGGGGGTGATTACAGATTGGGAGTGAGTCTGTAGTTCTGACTGCAAGGTCTTCCACTGCTGGCCTGCTCGCTTCGCCAAAGAAAATGGCAACTAAAAAATACGGGGAAGCAGCTTTTTGCTTCTACGGGCCGTCGGCATGGAACAAACTCCCACTGTACCTTCGTCAGGCAGCCTCTGTAGACATTTTTAAAGCTCAGCTCAAGACCCACTTCTACAACATTGCTTTTAATTGATCTTTTATTTTTTATTTTTGTTATGCATGTCCTCACTGTATTGCATTACTGCTTGTTTTTAATGTTGTTGCCTTGCTTTTCTTTTATTCTCCATTTTTCTCTAAAGCACTGTGAGCTGCATTTCATGTCATGAAAGGTGCTATACAAATAAAGTTTTATTATTATTATTATTATTATTATTAAACCTGACCTACCTGGGGCCTATTTCACGAATCTTGGATTAACTAATCCAGGATATAGGCCAAAGCCAGGCTTTTTAAATCCTGATCTTTACAGCCTGGTTTATTCCGTTCCACTAAAGCCAAGCGAGGCTCAGAATTGGTGGATTTGGCGAGCCGGGATCAGCAAGCCTGGCTTAATAGACAGTCTGGCTTTTTGTCTCTAGACCCCTTCTGTGGATCAAAGATTTACTGATCCTTCTTCTTCATGGGGTATTAAGGCAGTTTGCATCCTTAATAGTTGCATTACAGCCCCCTTCTGTATATCTCATTATCTTTACTAATCTATTCAAGACTTACTGATACAAGGACTTAAGCTTCTAAAATAAATACTGCTGCTGTAATTAAAGAGAGAACATACTCTCAATAGTGGATAGACTGAATGATTAACTACCCCAAAAATATAGTTTACATTTTACCACTACTATTAACTTAAAACAGAATTCTTAATATTGTAAGCATAATGATATTGTCACATTGTGATATTTGGCCATAACTCCCTCCTCTGAGGGAGCTACCTTTGGGGAAGGGGGTTGTTTTCCAGACAGGGGCCAGACTGGTGAGGTTCATAGGTTCATGGGTTCATTTAGCATGCCAAAGTTTGTGCTATTGCCATTGAGAATGCATTGGGCGTTTAAGTTAAATAACTCAGAAACTACAAAACATTTCAAAGTAAAAAGTTCCAGCATGTGTTTCCACAGTAAGCTGAATTTTACAAAGTGTGAATGGAGTTTCTAGGTGAAAGTTATCTTTTGAAGTGCCACTATCTGCCTATAAATGTCTCAAATTTGAAAGCACTATATTTCTAAAACTATGAAACATTTCAAAGATTCCTTTTCAGGCACACATGTCCACCGTAGGATGAACCTAAATAGGTTTGAATGGGGTTTCTAGGTGTAAGTATGTAGGACTAGTAGTGGGTGAAACGTTACAATATGTTGTAAAACAATGAGTAATGGTAATATTTAGTAGTTTTCACTTTTAAAAAGAATAATAATATAATATAATTATTCTTAACCGTGCACTTGCACGACAGCAAACCTATTCATGGGAAACATTCACCAAAAGCAGCTGATCTACAAGCTCACAAGCTGTCATGATGTTGTGCAGCCTATATATTTTGGTTATTTGATTTTATATAGTGCTTAAATTAGTCCTTTAATGCAGACCGATACAAATAAGGCAACATTAACCCATAATAATTGAATAAATCTGGAAAACATAATTGGTTTGTGATCAGTTTGACTGCTTAATGAACAGTAAAGACATCAGGATTAGGTTAAACCTGCTGTTAGCCTGGTCCGGAGCAGGCTAAGTCTAAAGCATAAGTTTCCATGGTAACTAATGTAGCATCACTTTCATGAAACCGAATCAAGCCTCAACATATCCAGGTTAACTGGTTAAGTTAATCTGGCAAGATCAACCAGCTTTCATGAAACCGGTTAAGCACTGATCCAGGATATATTAAGCCAGGATATGTGTTAAAGCCCGGCTTAATCTCTAATCCAAGTTTCGTGAAATAGGCCCCTGGGTTAGGGTTAACCCTAAACCTGACCTACCTGGGTTAGGGTTAACCCTAAACCTGACCTACCTGCCAGTTGCAGTTCAGTGGTGATCCTGCGTCGGGCAATGTTTTCCGACAGGAAGGCCAGTCGCTTGGTGTCTTTGAGGCGAGAGGCCATGGTGTAGAGGAGAGTCCCCACGGCCCTGTCCAGCTCTGGTCCGCTGACATTCTGAGCCTAGAGAGAGACAACATAATGTTAACATAAGATAACCCTAACCATGGTGTAGAGGAGAGTCCCCACGGCCCTGTCCAGCTCTGGTCCGCTGACATTCTGAGCCTAGAGAGAGACAACATAATGTTAACATAAGATAACCCTAACCATGGTGTAGAGGAGAGTCCCCACGGCCCTGTCCAGCTCTGGTCCGCTGACATTCTGAGCCTAGAGAGAGACAACATAATGTTAACATAAGATAACCCTAACCATGGTGTAGAGGAGAGTCCCCACGGCCCTGTCCAGCTCTGGTCCGCTGACATTCTGAGCCTAGAGAGAGACAACATAATGTTAACATAAGATAACCCTAACCATGGTGTAGAGGAGAGTACCCACGGACCTGTCCTAATGTTAACATAATATAAGATAAGAACCATGGTGTAGACTAGAGCAGTGGTTCGCAAACTTGTTCATGTCAAGGACCCCCAAATCAACACTTATTAGTCTGCAGACCCCCATGTGAAAAGATATGCCAGGGACCCCCATGAGAGAATTATTTTACGTCTCTAGCAGTGATTCTCAAACCTGTTTAATTTAAGGACCCCCAGTTTGACATGCATTAGTCTACTAAGTATGTACTGTAGCCATGTGAATAACTCCCCCTGTGTTGTGTGTTGCAGCCATTTATTCACTGGCCATAGACTAGGACATAGACTAGGACATAGACTAGGACATAGACTAGGACATAGACTAGGACATAGACTAGGACTAGGAGAATGCCGTAATACAGGTATTGCAAGAGGAATCACCTTTTCCCTGTTAAGCCCAACACACACCAGGTGCACAGCGACGCGGCACGGCAACGCCTGGAAAATAGAACAGTGGCGTATCGGAGCGCCAGGCGAGGCGTGAACGCGCGTCGGACGCTGCCGGTGTGGGAGGATAGGTTCATTGAAAATAACGGAGGCGGCTGTTTTGACGTGCGGCGTTCGCAGAAGGCTTAACATACAGAAGACTCAGAGTACTGTCCCAGCCATATGCTGTACATGCCATTTTCTCTAGAGATGTTTCCGATACAGACACTGGTACCGGCTACTCGGTCCTGGTACCGGCTACTCGGTCCTGGTACCGGCTACTCGGTCCTGGTACCGGCTACTCGGGCCTGGTACCGGCTACTCGGTCCTCAAGTCCTCGTGCTCTGAACCGGCCCCCATACTCTGACCCGAGTAGGTGACCCGAGGCTGAACGAATGCAACAGGAGCAAGTCTGACCCAACACTGCAGCAGATCACCAAAAACAGCAGATCTACAAGCATACAGTACATGACAACTGACTAGTGTATATCGGAGATCCATCTGCAGCTCTGAGAAAAAGGGGGTGAAATAAAAGAATAAGTGGTTACTCAACAAAAATTAAAAGTACTCGTATTGGTACTCGGTATCGGCCGAGTACTTAAAGTAATAAAACAACGACCTCTGCATCCACGGGATGCACTACTGTACTCAGCATGTACAGTAGAAATGAGTGAAGCCACGTTATGGTAGAAATAGGAACAGTATGCAACCTTTCCCTGTGTTTAATCCATTTTGGTGTTTTAAACATTATTTTATAATTTAGCTATTGAAAAATAGCAGATCTACAAGCTCATAGTGGCGCGCTACGAAAAATAGCAGATCTACAAGCTCTTAGTGGCGCGCTACGAGCTTGTAGGTCTGCTATTTTTGAAAGATCGTTAAAATGTTGCGCAAATCATTGAATATATATTTCAGAGCAAACATTTTTAACGTGGCCCAATAGAGATAATTCTGGGGGTCCTTGACATGAAAAAGGTTGAGCACCAACTGACATAGAAACATACGTTTTTCAGGAAAATGTTAGGATTTAGAAACCTTTTTTTTCATCGACCTCAGTCCAAAATGGGTTAAATAACTAAACAATAGCATGCATTTCATTTTGAAGCCATGGTGCCGTTTACCAAACTACAGAAACACATCATCCAGTTTTCAGTTTTTCACTGTCGTTTTTTGGAAGCCAGGAAACCAAAACAAAGAGTTTGTTCAGCAGGTAATAAATCACAGCTAACCCTAACCCTAACGGCTAAAGGCCTATTCATACTTCATAGTCTGGATTTTTGGTGGTGAGGTGACCACCACTCTGGTGGTGAGGTGACCACCACTCCGGTGGTGAGGTGACCACCACTCCGGTGGTGAGGTGACCACCACTCCGGTGGTGAGGTGACCACCTCTCCGGTGAAAATCCAGACTATGTATGAGCCTTAACAGGTAATAAACCACCACCACAATTTACAATTTACAATTTAGGCATTTAGCAGACGCTCTTAATCCAGAGCGACTTACATTAAGCAAGAACAAAAGCATGGGAATACATCACATAAAAGCATTTATCAAGAAACATGCGTAAGCTAAGAAAGTAACAGTGGAATATCTATATAATGAAACTATACATATGAACTATACATATATACTACTATGCTATGTACTATGGCCACCACCAGTGACTGATTAGATAACTGCTGCTACGCTATAGATACAATAAAGAACTGTGCGTTTTGTTACGTAAACACAGGGTAAAGTGACGTGTACTATCATGCCTTTAATGTTAGAGGATTGTTAATGAATATTATGGGATGCATTAACATTAGGGACACAGACGGACAGACAGACAGACAGACAGACAGACAGACAGACAGACAGACAGACAGACAGACAGACAGACAGACAGACCCCCAAATTGACACTCATTAACCCGCGCCCGGCGGACCCCCCATTAGAAAATATATATGTCATGCAGGCCATTGCAGGGACCCCCCCATAAGAGAAGATGTTTACGACTCTAGCAGTGATTTCTTCTTTTTTTTTAAGATATTTTTTTGTGGCTTACGCCTTTTATTGGTATTTTGAAGGGACAGACAGTAGGCTGACAGGAAACGCGAGAGAGATGGGGGGGGGAAGACATGCAGTAAAGGCCGTGTCGGGCTCGGGAGTCGAACCCGCGGCACACTGCGACTGGATTACCAGACGGTTACGCCACCGCCTGGGCCTCTAGCAGTGATTTGAAACCATTTTTATGTCAAGGACCCCCAGTTTGACATGCGTTAGTCTACGGAGTCGGACCCCCGTCCCCCATTCAATGGCATTTCTATATCTGAGTGTAACAGGTCCATTTGGTTCCATGTGTACACTCTCAGAGTTACAGACCCATAAGGGTCCATTTGGTTCCATGTGTACACTCTCAGAGTTACAGACCCCTAAGGGTCCATTTGGTTCCATGTGTTACACTCTCAGAGTTACAGACCCATAAGGGTCCATTTGGTTCCATGTGTTACACTCTCAGAGTTACAGACCCCTAAGGGTCCATTTGGTTCCATGTGTTATACTCTCAGAGTTACAGACCCCTAAGGGTCCATTTGGTTCCATGTGTACACTCTCAGAGTTACAGACCCCTAAGGGTCCATTTGGTTCCATGTGTTATACTCTCAGAGTTACAGACCCCTAAGGGTCCATTTGGTTCCATGTGTACACTCTCAGAGTTACAGACCCCTAAGGGTCCATTTGGTTCCATGTGTTATACTCTCAGAGTTACAGACCCCTAAGGGTCCATTTGGTTCCATGTGTTATACTCTCAGAGTTACAGACCCCTAAGGGTCCATTTGGTTCCATGTGTACACTCTCAGAGTTACAGACCCATAAGGGTCCATTTGGTTCCATGTGTTACACTCTCAGAGTTACAGACCCCTAAGGGTCCATTTGGTTCTATTTGTACACTCTCAGAGTTACAGACCCATAAGGGTCCATTTGGTTCCATGTGTACACTCTCAGAGTTACAGACCCATAAGGGTCCATTTGGTTCCATGTGTACACTCTCAGAGTTACAGACCCCTAAGGGTCCATTTGGTTCCATGGGTTATACTCTCAGAGTTACAGACCCCTAAGGGTCCATTTGGTTCCATGGGTTATACTCTCAGAGTTACAGACCCCTAAGGGTCCATTTGGTTCCATGTGTTATACTCTCAGAGTTACAGACCCCTAAGGGTCCATTTGGTTCCATGTGTTACACTCTCAGAGTTACAGACCCATAAGGGTCCATTTGGTTCCATGTGTTACACTCTCAGAGTTACAGACCCGTAAGGGTCCATTTGGTTCTATTTGTACACTCTCAGAGTTACAGACCCATAAGGGTCCATTTGGTTCCATGTGTTACACTCTCAGAGTTAGAGACCCATAAGGGTCCATTTGGTTCCATGTGTTACACTCTCAGAGTTACAGACCCATAAGGGTCCATTTGGTTCCATGTGTTACACTCTCAGAGTTACAGACCCATAAGGGTCCATTTGGTTCTATTTGTACACTCTCAGAGTTACAGACCCATAAGGGTTCATTTGGTTCCATGTGTTACACTCTCAGAGTTACAGACCCATAAGGGTTCATTTGGTTCCATGTGTTACACTCTCAGAGTTACAGACCCATAAGGGTCCATTTGGTTCCAAACTATCATTTAACTGGGGACCCCCTGGAACTCACTCAAGGACCCCTGGGGGTCCCCGGCTTTAATGGCATTATTTACCAAAGTACCTGTAATGTTACATAGCTTGGACTAGTCTAGAGTCTCCTTACATGAATTAATCTATTTTATTTCATACAGAACATGATGTCATGTACATGATGTCACTAGGTATGATCATTAAGATGTCAATAATACTGATGCCTTAAATGTCAACTAGACAATGTGCTTATATGTTCATATAATATTAATAAAATGTCAGACCATCAGAATAATAAAGTAAGTTGAGATGAAGCAACTATCTCTGGTCCATAGCATAGTTACAGTTAGCTCTGATTCATAACCTTCTACTGCTTCTACGAGCTATGGACCAGAGTTAAGTTACAGTAACACTATTTTAACTAAACTAGTTTTATAAATGATATATTTGTTTATAAACAGATATATAACATGAATTAACACTAACAGTAACATGTGGAAGCAACTATCTCTGGTCCATAGCAGTTACAGTAACACTATTTTAACTAAACTAGTTTTATAAATGATACATTTGTTATATATTATTAACATACCGGTATAACAGAATAACATGTGGAAGCAACTATCTCTGGTCCACAGCTTCGTTAACATGGTTACTGAGACCCTCAGTCAACACACTAGCTTTAACTAAACTAGTAGTTTTATAAATGATAGCCTATATTTCTTATTAACATGTATAACAGTAACATGTGGATAGCATGGTAGGGTTGGTTAGAGACACCTCACTAGCTTTAACTAAACTAGTTTTATAAATGTTATATTTGTTTATAAACAGGTATATAACATGAATGAACAGTAACATGTGGATAGCATGGTGGGGTTAGTTTGAGGAACCTCAGCTCATCAGATGTCTATAAATGTACAGTAAAACCAGTATAAACTACATTAGTTGTATCATATAAATGTATATGTATTGTACCTGTATGATGGCGTCCCTCAGGGTGTTGCTCAGAGCCTCGTTCTTTGCAGTTTCTTTAGCTTTCTGCTCGCTCAGTCCGATGGACATGAAGAGGATCACACTGTCCGCCATGTTGGATCACACGCACTGACACACTACAGCGAGCACGCGCTCACACACACGCTGTCACACGCCACCGGGGGTTGCCACGTTCTGAGAAATAAGCAAGCAGAGTCTATGAAGACTGGAAGAGACGAGGGAAATAGCAGATCTACAAGCTCACAACGCGTCACCGTCTTGACGCGTTGTGAACTTGTTACTTGTAGATCTGCTATTATCAAAATAAATAAAATGTGTATATAAACTAACATTGATTTGACCATATAAAAGGGGGGTCCCACCGTCCCAGAGATAGAAATGCCATTAAATGGGGGTCCGTAGACTTAATGCATGTCAAACTGGAGGTCCTTGAAATTAAACAGGTTGAGAATCACTGCTATAGCCGTAAAAACCTTCTCTTATGGGGGTCCCTGGTATGGAAAGGTTTAGTATTAGTAGTAGTATTTCTACCCAAGTTAAAGACAAATACAATGCATATAATCTGAGGGTCCATAACATTAAATACGTTTCAATTGTAATAATACATTTTCTGAAAGTCACTTATAATGAGCAGACATGGCAACAAGGCACGCTACTTCCTCTACTCAAAGTACTAGAGAGCCAATCGGTGCTTGTGTTGACATCAGAAGGGGCGTGGTTTACCCTGACGTAATGTTGCGTCAGATCAGAGCCGGTATGATTTCTGGTTCAGCTTGCGTATCCGGTCTACAGCAGATACGGAAACAGCCATTGTAGACTTATGTTAAATTACCGGATGTGGTAGGGCGGGCTCTAGAGCTAAACGAAGAGCTCAACAGTAACTAGGGTCAGTGGTTTTCAAGTCAACCAGTGGTCCGCGGACCACCAGCGGTCCTTGAGGAGGTTCCAGGTGGTCCCCATGCAGCTAAATGATGGAGAGTAACCATATGGACCCGTTTTTAACTCTTGAGATGATTGATTGATTGATTGATTGATAATATTAACAGATTGGAGAATGACGGTACATTTCAAGCACAACTCAATACAAAACCAAATTTAATTTCATGCTCTCTTATTTAAGAGTTAAATTATTGTTAAACATCTGCATTACTAGAAGTCTACACAATGAGAGAATGTAGAATAATTGTTATTTTGATCAACGTTTGCCTGTTTTATCTCTCTTAATGGTACCAACATCATGTTATCTCTCCTAATGGTACCAACATCATGTTATCTCTCCTAATGGTACTGAGAGGCTAAATGTCATCAAATGGTGGTCCGTGGCTCAAATGGGTCTGAGAGGCTAAATGTCATTGAAGCCACCGTGATTTCCACTCATTTTACAACATATTGGTAAAATGTAAGTCTTTGCTGCCGCCCTGTGGTGATAACGGCACATTGCAGAATAATCAGTTTAACCACAAAGCCATAATAAAGTTTAACTATGAATCTACAGCGTTTATAATGAGACAATAAATTATATAATAATGTTGATAGTTGAATAAGTTACTAAACATCATCAATAATAATAATCTATTATTGTAACTGTTGAACGGTTTATGTTCGTGTGGTTAATTTAAATAATATTAATATAGGCCTATACTTTATTATTATTATAATTTGTTATTATTCGCATTATTATTATTATTACACAATATGGCGCTAGTTTAGCTAAAATACAATGAGACGCGTTGTGAGCTTGTAGGTCTATTTTCGATCGTAGAACACAACAGAGCATCAGGTTGACATTATGCTAGCATGCTAGCATGCTAACTGGCTAACTGCGTCAAGTTACACCTTTAGTAACCACGTGCCCACTTCCGTTTACTCTTCACAATAAAACAGAGTCTTGTGTTAAGTTTCACATCAAACTCCACGTGAAAGCTTCCGGTTTCTCTTCACAATAATTCCGGACGTGGCCACAAGGACTACACTTATGAACTACATGTTCCATCCACCACGGGTCGCTTGGAGAACTACATTCTAAGCCTCTAAGAACTACATGTTCCATACACCACGGGTCGCTAGGAGAACTACATTCTAAGCCTCTAAGAACTACATGTTCCATACACCACGGGTGGCTGGACGCTAGAAGAACTACGGCGGTGTCGCGCGCCGAAAATATAAGACTTACAAGCTCACAACGCGTCTGTAGTCCATGTAAACGGGCCATCCTAATTATTATATATCATTATAATAATTATAATAACTCTAGCCCAATTATTTCTTTAACAACAAGCTTTGTGGATTGTGGTTAAACTGTAACCCTGGTCTGGTCCAGTGTGGAGTCTGTGGACCAAACTGCAACTACATGAACAATGTTGTATGTATACTGCAATGTGCCGTAATCACCACAAGGTGGAAGCAAAGCCTATATATTGTATATTGAGCTGTAAAATGAGGGGAAATCATTGTCTGTGGTTTTATTACTAATAATAATAATAATTATTATTCTTTCTTTTTCTTTCTTTCTTTCTTTCTTATTAATCAACAAGTTAGCCAGAAGCTAATGTTCATCTGTAGTCCCTCAGCACTCAGCAGGCTGGTAAAAACGGTGATAAAACTTAAACTATCCATACAAAAAAACCTATACAATACCAGTAAACATCAGCTGGACAAAACAATTACAGCGAGATGTAAGAAGTGTGATTAAATGGAGCTAATAATTGCTTACTTTACTCATTATTAAAAGTTGTTTTGGTGGAAGAGAGGCCCAAGTGTCATCATCAGTGCAACCCTCTGCAGGCCAGCTGTGGTTTCTGGGCTCTGTGGTCTTGTGTGGAGGAGTCAACCGGTGTTCGTGAGGGTTGTGCGTGCGTGCGTGCGTGCGTGCGTGTGTGTGTGTGTGTGTGTGTGTGTGTGTGTGTGTGTGCGTGTGTGTGTGGAGGAGTCAACCATAGATAGTGTTGTGGGAATCCTCTCTCTCAGTTGAGTCACTGATGCCTCAGGACTCTGTATCTTTCTGAGAACAACCAGAATCCTGTTCATGTGAACCTTGTTATCTCGTCTGATGATGACAGCATTCTGTTAGAAGGTCAAGGTTGTGCAGTGACTCAGTGAGACCCTTGTTGTTGTTGTTGTTGTTGTTATTGTTGTTGTTGCTTCCTATATTATGATTCATATATTATAATATTATGCTTCATGTATTCCCACTCCCTTCACTCCCTTCCCACTCCCTTCAGCCATTGGTTGCTGTTCAACCTTTTTCACATCAACGTATCATTAATTGGCCGTTCTGCTATTAATGAATAACCAACACAAAACATCTAGGAGACGTTAAGATGTTTTGTTCTTTTTATGGCTTAAAGGTCTGTCTGTCTGTCTGTCTGTCTGTCTGTGTGTGTATAGGAAGGGGGCCTGTCTTATATCATTATACATCATCAATCATCATACATCATCTCATGAACAACTTAATGTGTTCAGGATAGAGCCCCTCAAAGCTGTTCATAGGAGAAAAAAAAGAAAGCCAAAGACATGGGTTACGACCAGGTTACGACGTTGTTTGGGAAATGTATGATCACATTTCAATCGACCGTTAAGCACCTCCAGAGGGCTCTGGTCCTCCAGGGGGCGCTAGTGGTTCATCTTGCACCTCCATGCCGTGGGGCTCTGGTCCTGCAGGCGTCTCATCCTCTTCCCCAGCCACGCCCACCAGGCCAGGCCGAGGGCGAAGCAGACCGCCGCCTCGATGTAGTATCCGTCCAGCACGGTGACGCAGGCTCCGCCCGCCGCCGCGCACCGCCCGGTGCTCTCCGCCGAGCCGCAGCTCTGCCCGCCGGCCCCGGCCCCGCCCCCCGCGGCGGCCCCGGCCCCGCCCCCTGCCGGACGGCACTCCCTCACGGTGAGCGGGTCGACCAGCCACAGCGCCAGCGTGGACGGCCAGACGCCGCCCAGGTTGGTGACCGTGTTGAGCAGCGTCATGTAGGTCCCGCCGATCAGCGGGTCGCTCACCTGCGTGTAGAAGGCCATGCTGGACACGTACATGCTGTACAGCGCCCCCTGCTGCAGGCCGTAGGCCAGCAGCAGCAGGCCGTAGTAGTAGGCGGGGAAGCCGCCGCCCTCGCGGAGGACGGTGGGCGTCCACCACACCAGCGCCGCGTACGCCAGGCCCGCGCCGAGGCGGACGGGGAAGGCCCGGCAGTACACGTCGAGGGGCCGCGGGCCCGCCGTGTAGCGGCTGATGAGGAGGGGCAGCGCCAGCTGCAAGGGCACCATGGTGACGGCCAGGACGGCCAGCTGCTCCTTGGGAACGCCCGCCTCGATGAGCTTCAGCCCCGTCACCGCTTCGGCCGCCGCGAAGCCCACCTTGGCGGTGAGGAGGAGGCCGCACAGCGCCGACACCTGAGGCATGCGGACGATGTGGTAGAGCAGGCGGTAGGTCTGGAGCACGCCCTGCGGCTCCGCCTCCGGGGCCGCCGCGGCTCGCTGCTTCTTCTTCTCCGACGGCGGGGCGGAGAAGCAAGAGCGCTGTTCGCGTTCCGAACTACTCCGCGCTGCGCTGCTGCCCTTCTCCTTCTTGAGGAGCGCCATCAGCGTGGTGGACACCAGGAAGGCCACGCCCCAGAAGAACAGGAAGCCCGACAGCGTGACGATGCCGCGGGGCCGCGGGGCCGAGCGGAGGTACTTGTTGCAGAAGTCGGCGCTCTCCAGCACCAGGAAGAACACGTTGCCCAGGAAGTACCCCGCCGTCTGGCCCACCGAGTTCACGGTGGAGGCGTAGCCCACGTTGTCCCGCGACAGCATGGTGAGCGCCCAGCCGTCCACCGCGATGTCCTGCGTGGCCGCCAGGAACGCCAGCGCCAAGAACACGGCCGTCAGCGTGACCACGTCGGGCCCCCCGCCGGGCCCCCCGTGGGGCCCCCCGGGGCCCTGCAGCAGCGTCTCGGCCGTCACGGAGAGGTAGAGCATGAACAGACCCAGGAGGTACTGCGTGGGAACCAGCCAGGTCTTCCTGCGTCCGACGCGCCTCACGTACAACGCGTCCACTAGGGGCGCCCACAGCAGCTTGAGGCTGAAGGGCCAGAACACCAGGCTGAAGAAGGCCTGGTCCGTGTAGCTGACGTTCCTGCTCTGGAGGATGAGCGGGATGGACCCGGCCAGGCCCAACGGCACCCCCTGCAGGACGTAGAGGAACAGCAGCAGCAGGACGTTACGCAGCTCGGCGCCGCGGAGGCGGGGCCCCGCGACGGCCGCCGGCGCCGCCGCGACTTTGGGATGTTTGTTCTCCGTGTCGGACGAGTCTCTGAGGAGGACGCACTCCTCCACGTCAGTCACCAGGCTGGTGGCGAAGCCTCCGTAGTGTTCCCTCATGGCCAAAGATCTGCGATACCTGTTAGCGACTTTAGCTCTGTGTTAGTGAGTCTCGGTCTCTGCGCTTTAGGAAGATCTGCGCTCTGTGTGCGTTAGCGAGTTAGCCCTCTGTGCCTCAGCGACTTTAGCTCTCTGTGGGTTAGCAAGATAGCTCTGTACGCTAGCGACTTTATCTCTGTGTTAGCAAGTCTCACTCTCTGCCTCAGCGACTTTAGCTCCCTGTGCGTTAGTCAGCAAGTTAGTTCTCAGTGTGTTGGCGAGTTAGCTCTGTGTGTTAGCGACTTTAGCTCTGTGTGCGTTAGCGAGTCTCGCTCCATGACGGCGGCGCATAAAGAGAGCTGTTGTCGTTCCTTCCATGAACACAGGCGGCGACGAGAGCAGAACTAACAGCGTGTCTCGTAAAATAGATTGATCATGTGTGCGAGTCGATCATCTGTGACGTATCTGTGACGTATCTGTGACGTTATGTCTCCATATTTAGCGGTGGTTTGAAGCAGGTGTGACGTATCTGTGACGTATTTACTAAACTGGTCTATTCCTAATACTATATGTTAATGATACTGTAAAGTAACTGATCACATTCAGTATGACTCAGTCATCAATGATGTTGTATTTTGAACGCTTCAGTTGATGTTGCACTGCAGCTGTTTTGTACTTTAGACCTGCAAGAATTATTGCAGGTAAAATTCCTTGAGTTTGTGATGAAACTGTCCTCACAAGTATAGTAAAACTTCACAAATAGACATTGGGACCGGTCCATTTACTCACCACTAGATGGCAGAATGGGACCATTTCTCTGGAGCAGAGCCAGGTGGACCTCAGGAGAAATTATTGTTTTATGGTTTATAAAATAGACATCATGATAATGTTTATGTTTGGGACATTTGTACAGTTGGGACATTGTCCAAGGTCATTGGGAAACATGGACCTCACATTAAAAACATGGTTATTCATCTGGACCTCATATTAAAAACATGGACCTCACATTAAAAACATGGTTATTCTCCTAGACCTCACATTAAAAACATGGTTATTCTCCTGGACCTCATATTAAAAACATGGTTATTCTCCTGGACCTCATATTAAAAATATGGTTATTCTCCTAGACCTCATATTGAAAACATGGTTATTCTCCTAGACCTCACATTAAAAACATGGTTATTCTCCTGGACCTCAATATTAAAAACATGGTTATTTTCATGGTTATTTTCGATGCTGTTGATGTCCTCACAAGTATAATTAAATGCGCTTGTGGTTAGTCATGTGACCACGTGTTTGTAGGCCTTTCCTACATTTATCTTTCTCTCTGAAAGGGAACTTTGTTTGAGGGAAAAGATATTTCACTGTAACGGTGCCTCCAGAGCAAGAAAGAAAGAAAGAAAGAAAGGTTGTGTTGTTAAACCTCCTGGAAAATAAATCACATTAAAGGCGGTTAATTTGTTACAAACTGAGCCAAGCAGAGTTCACTTCACATTTCTTCTCTCTTAGTTCCTAAGCAACTGTTTTCTTTGTTTGTTTTTAGGTGAGAAAGTTCACTTTATTTATTGGAGACATTCTTCCATCTGGGAGCTACTGTTGACTGAACCTTGTTTTGAGCAACAGTATAACATTTGTATATAAAAAAATAGGATTATATAAAAAAAAAACACAAAGCAAGACGTTTGAGAAAGGTTACTGACAGCT
>NC_137866.1:342678-350178 GCF_963924005.1 Protomyctophum bolini
GAAGAAGCTGGTGATTTTCCACTCAAACTGATATTAAAACGCGCACGTGGACGCACGCGCGCCCATAGAAACAAAAGCTTCACTTACGCACACACACAACATAATCTCCATGCATGTAATTACAGTCAGCGGCGCGCACACCTAGCAGGTCCACACACACACACACACACACACACACACAGGAGGAGGAACAGACAGCAGAACATAAATAAACAGTCCATCTGACATCAGGTAAATAAACACATGTTTTTATTCCCATTATGTTCATGTTTACTTTCTGTTTGAAAAACCGTAAAGTTGCACCGCAGTTTGACGCTGGATTTACACAGTTTAACAATAGGCTTTGACGCTTCATTCACAGTGTAAGAATTAGAGGCTAATTGTCTACTTGTAGCGGTTCCTTTGTTGTCGCTGGAAACGCACGTTTATCATAATGGCATCATTATTATTATTATTGGATAACAATTAAAGACACCCCCCCCCCCCCATATATATATTTAGCACCTTTAATGTCGTGTTGTATTTAGCATTAAGCACAGCGTGGATAGTTTGGCGTTATTGAACTGTGATTTATTGTATTATTTTAGTTTCTAGGAGGGGCGTCAGGACCGTTTGAATGATCAGCCATGCTGTGTTGCTTTCATGTCCGGGAATAATATTATTACAGCATCATCTGAGGGTTGGCAGGAATACTGTATATTATAGCCTAATATTAACTGTATATTATAATATTATCTAGA
The DNA here is from genome assembly GCF_963924005.1 of Protomyctophum bolini. Taxonomy (NCBI): domain Eukaryota; kingdom Metazoa; phylum Chordata; class Actinopteri; order Myctophiformes; family Myctophidae; genus Protomyctophum; species Protomyctophum bolini. The sequence goes on from NC_137866.1 coordinate 343,419, forward strand.
CAAGCTGTGCAAATGAAATGTTGTAAGAGAATAACTTAGTGTTTCTGTGTGGATTGTTTTCATTGATCCATCAGAATATTATGACCTTTAACCTGTGGATTGTTTTCATTGATCCATCAGAATATTATGACCTTTAACCTGTGGATTGTTTTCATTGATCCATCAGAATATTATGACCTTTAACCTGTGGATTGTTTTCATTGATCCATCAGAATATTATGACCTTTAACCTGTGGATTGTTTTGATTGATCCATCAGAATATTATGACCTTTAACCTGATGTGGATTGTTTTGATTGATCCATCAGAATATTATGACCTTTAACCTGATGTGGATTGTTTTGATTGATCCATCAGAATATTATGACCTTTAACCTGCATGTGGATTGTTTTGATTGGTCAACAATTAACACACTTTCTCTTTCATTATTAGTAATATTGAAAGAGAAAGTGTGTTGATGATGCAGAGATTGAATAACAGAGAGAGAGAGAGAGAGAGAGAGAGAGACTATAAGTTCTATAACTGCTCAATTGACCGTTTAAACACTTTATTGTTTAGCTGTTGCTAGCCTGTAGCAGCGTGTGTGTGTGCGCGTGTGCGTGTGCGTGTGCGTGTGCGTGTGCGTGTGCGTGTGTGCATTGCCTACCAAAAAGCACCACCACGTCCACTGAATCTTACTCACCAACAAGCTGTATAATTATGATATACAGCTTGTTACTGATATACAGTATATACTGATATATGGGTATAGTACTAGTATCCTACATTTAGCCACTTTACTCAAGTACATATTTATCCTACTGTATACTTAGGTTATATACCATTTTGAGGTGTTTTATTATATGTATATTTTAACTCAGTATTCATTCTACTGTCTCTCTACATCTCAGAGGAAAATGTTACACTTTTAACTTCACTGAAACCTTATAGTTACATTAACCTCTTCAGAACTGCTATGCGGTTTGAAAACAACAGCTCACAACAACAGCTCACACCTTAATTGCCACACATTGTGAGCTTGTAGATCTGCTATTGTCAAAAACGTGTGAATTGGGATGTTGTGCATAATGTATATAAACGACAGGGACTCATCATAAAGGGAAAGGAAACATATACAGTGAGGGGGAAAGGGGTGGGGGTTGAACTTCACATGTCTTAATGACTGTTGGTAGGGCGGTCCACATTTCGGTGGCAAATGAATAAATAAATAAATAGCGGACGTTGATGTGAAGCAGTTTGAAAAGCAGAGCGTAGCGCGGAGAAGAAAGCCTTTCCTTATTAGGCGTTGTTCTGAGAGACACGCACACACGGTGACACTGGCTTTCCTCTCCCCTCTGGCAGCACACTGTGTGTGCGTGTGCAAGCGCGTGTAGTGTACGTGTGCGTGTGCGCGCGCGTAGTGTGCGTGTGCGCGCGTGTAGTGTACTGTACGTGTGTGCGCGTGCTGCTCTCCTGTCATGTCTTGGAGGGACAATTATAAAACACACACACACACACACACACACACACACACATGTCACACACACTGCTATAAATGCTGCTATTCTCAAATGATCTGTACATTGTAAAACCTGAAGTGGGACATTCTGTCATATCTGTCTGTAATGAGTGAGTGATGAGTTATTCATTGTGTGTGTGTGTGTGTGTGTGTGTGTGTGTGTGTGTGTGTGTGTGTGTGTGTGTGTGTGTGATCTACAGTGAGTAATGAGTCCTCATTGAAGAATGAATGTCCCGGTTCAGGTTTTACCTTGGATCTAACCTCAGGATACCAATTAGCTGTCCTACTACTTTAATCAGACCAGTGTGTGTCCAGTGGAAACCTCGTATGAATCTGATCTTAGGTCAATGCTTATAGTTAAAACACCAAAACGGGTTCCCGTCCAGAATGGGTTAAGAATGCAGTGTAAATATACCAGATTTTAACAAACATGCTCATTTCCATCTGCAGTCCCCAGTTTAACCCATTTCAGGTTCAGGTTCAGGTTTATTTGTCATGTGTATACAGAGTATAAATACAGAGTATACATACAGAGTATACATACAGAGTATAAATACAATGAACATTATTTTGCTCAGAGCACTCTCAGTCTTACATACACAGGACATAAACAAACATCTATAGTGCAAGAAAAAGACCCCAAAAAACCAGAAAGAAAAGTGCAAGTGACAAAACAGTGCAATACAGTTCAAGGTCAGCTGTTCAGCAGCTTGACTGCCCCCTGGGGGTAGAAACTGTTACTGAGACGGGTTGGTACGAGATCTGATGCTCTGGTAGCGCTTTTTGGAAGGGAGTGGTTTGAACAGGGTGTTTGGAAGGGAGTGGTTTGAACAGGGCATTTGGAAGGGAGTGGTTTGAACAGGGCATTTGGAAGGGAGTGGTTTGAACAGGGTATTTGGAAGGGAGTGGTTTGAACAGGGTATTTGGAAGGGAGTGGTTTGAACAGGGTATTTGGAAGGGAGTGGTTTGAACAGGGTATTTGGAAGGGAGTGGTTTGAACAGGGTATTTGGAAGGGAGTGGTTTGAACAGGGTATTTGGAAGGGAGTGGTTTGAACAGGGTATTTGGAAGGGAGTGGTTTGAACAGGGCATTTGGAAGGGAGTGGTTTGAACAGGGTATTTGGAAGGGAGTGGTTTGAACAGGGTATTTGGAAGGGAGTGGTTTGAACAGGGTATTTGGAAGGGAGTGGTTTGAACAGGGTATTTGGAAGGGAGTGGTTTGAACAGGGTATTTGGAAGGGAGTGGTTTGAACAGGGTATTTGGAAGGGAGTGGTTTGAACAGGGTGTTTGGAAGGGAGTGGTTTGAACAGGGTATTTGGAAGGGAGTGGTTTGAACAGGGTATTTGGAAGGGAGTGGTTTGAACAGGGTATTTGGAAGGGAGTGGTTTGAACAGGGTATTTGGAAGGGAGTGGTTTGAACAGGGTGTTTGGAAGGGAGTGGTTTGAACAGGGTATTTGCGCGGGATGGCTGGTGTGTCTTTCATGATGTTGTGGGCTTTTTGCATACAGCGAGTGGCCTGACGTCGAAATGTATAAAACGTCTTCAAATCAGTTTTCTGAAATACCTCATGTTTCTGTCAGTGCAGGTTCTCAAACTATTTCACGTCAACGACCCCCAGAAATATGTGTAATTGGCCACCGACCCCCCCCCCCCCCCCCGAGAAGCAAAGATTTGAGTTAAAAATGTTCGCTCTGAAAGAATATATATTCAAAGATTTGCGCCACATTTTCAGCATTTTTCAAAAAGCGTGTAGATCTGCTACTTTTATGTATGTATATATATATATATATATATATATACATATATATACATATATATACAAGTATAAATACATATACAAGCTGTTCCTAAGCTGTACTAATTGATACAAACCTCCAGGTTCACTAAAGGGTCAAACAGTTCACATCAAGGTGCTTCAAGGCAGCTTGATGTGTGTGTGTGAGTGTGTGAGTGTGTGAGTGTGAGTGTGTGTGTGTGTGTGTGTGTGTGCATGCAGCAGTCATAAGAGAGTTATTATGGCTATCATGCTAACATTCCATGCAGTGCTACATGAGCACATGCACGCACACACGAACGCATGCACACACACACACACACACGGATGCACGAACGCACGCATGCACACACGCACAGTGTTACGTGAGCCCGGCAACACTTAAAAAAAGATAAACTTTGCATGGCTAAGACACCCCCCCCACCCCCCCACACACACACACACACACACACACGTCATCCATCTTCCAGGAGCAATACATCGTGTTTAACGGTCAACTGTCCCCCCCCTCCCTCCCCCCACTGTCCCCCCTACCCAAAACACGTTAGCCAACAAGCCCCCCCCCCTTCTCTCTCTCTCTCTCTCTCTCTCTCTCTCTCTCTCTCTCTCAACATGAATAAGAGGCATGTGTGTGTGACACATGCAGCCAGGGCAAAGCCTTAGTTCCTGTCCGTGTGTGTGTGTGTGTGTGTGTGTGTGTGTGTGTGTGTGTGTGTGTGTCCGTGTGTGTCCGTGTGTGTCCGTGTGTGTGTGTGTGTGTAGGAGGGAGGGGGGGAGGAGGAGGAGGGTGAGAAGTGGAAATTTACAGTCCGCGCGTTGAGAGAGTATATGGAGAGTGTTGTCACGGGAGGCTAGACCAATCAACACATAGGATTTAATTGTCTTTATCCGAGGGGCGGGCCGCTGGTTGGCTGGCTGTCGGCTCACATGTGTGTGTGTGTGTGTGTGTGTGTGTGTGTGTGTGTGTGTGTGTGTGTGTGTGTGTGTGTTCTCTGTGTGTGTGTTGGCATAAAGAGCGCTCGGGCACAGAGGAATGGTGACAGCTGAGAGCGACAGAAGGAACAACTCTATACATAGTAGACGGCAGCCATGAAAGAAATGTAAGTTTTATAAAAATATAATAAATATATATATATAGGAATATATTAAAGTCATTTTGATTTGATTCCCCCAGAGTGGATTCAATCAGAGAATATATAGGACCTCTTTTCTTGTCCGGGTGATTTAAGGACTGGATTTACATACGTTTACATTGTCGCCAAAGCAAAGTGTCACAATGCAATAAAAACTAAATACAGTTGAAGTTTGTACAGCGTGTTGTAGACAAAGCTACAGACAGAGCTACAGACAGAGCTACAGTGTCTGTCACATACATGTTATATACAGGGTATAAAGCTTTATTGAAACACTTTATGGGACAAACAAAGCTCTAAACCGATTGTTGTTGTTTGGTGCAAGCAATGACAATAAAGATCTATATGTCTTTGGGACGAATAAATAAGCAACATTTTTGTTTCTCAAAGACTATTTAAATAGTTTACAGAAAACGTGTTTAAAGTCAGCAGCTCTGTTTACATGTGGTCTACTTGGCACAGGCAGTAGTCCTTAGGGTGGTTGTATTCCATTAGAACATTAGTTCACACATCTCGCTGCCATGTTCGCACATTGTTGTATATTTCTCCCAGTAGGTGTGGGGTTTTTTTAAGTGGTGCAACCACTTCTACAACCAGCTTGCAATGTCCGTGTACCTCTTTGTGTACGTGTGTACGTCAATGAGCACGAGTTTGTGTACGTCAATGAGCGCAAGTATGTTACTTATTAATAGCAGTAGGGGGCGCCAGAAACAGAGAGAGGGGTAGTGCTGTGTCTCTAATGAGAGAGAGAGAGAGAGAGAGAGAGAGAGAGGGGAGTTGCACCACTTGGTTCACACAGGTGTGATTTTTTTTAGTGTGTCCATAGAGTCAAACTCACTTCAGGTGTGTGTAATCACAGACAGTGTCTTTAGGTGTGTGTAATCACAGACAGTGTCTTTAGGTGTGTCTCTCTGTCTGTAGCTCTGTCTTATAAGACAGTAATCAAGCCGAGAAAAAACAAAGGCGTGGATTAGCGTTTTTGCATCGTCCAAGGACAAATAGGCTCCGATTCGTGCAATATTTCTAAGGTGAAAAAAGGCAATCTTGGTAACATGATTAATGTGTGAATTAAAATTCAATTCAGAATCAATAATAACCCCCAGGTTCTTTACTGTAGCCTACTGTTACTTTCTACAGTCAGGTTGCCAAGTCTGCTTATTATTGATTCTTTCTGCTCACTAGAACCGATTATGAGAACTTCTGTCTTATCCTCATTTAGCTTGAGAAAGTTCTCACTCATCCAACATTTGATGCTAGACAGACAGGTCAACAGCGGGTCTAAAGCACAGGGATCATCTGGAGCCACAGAGAGATATAGTTGGGTATCATCAGCATAGAAATGAAAATTGACTCCGTGATTGGTAATGAGTTCGCCCAATGGCGAGGAGATGTACAAGGAGAAAAGCAGAGGACCAAGAATCGAGCCCTGTGGAATACCAGAACTGATGTCGTGTTTGTCTGAGTCAAACTCGGCTAGATTGACAAAGTAACTTCTGTTTGATAGGTAGGGCCAGGACAGGGCCGTACCAGACAGGCCTATCCAGTGCTCCAGACGCTGTATTAAAATTGAATGATCAATCGTGTCAAATGCAGCCGTTATAAGTAAGAGAACGGATACATGTTTCTTGTCAGCAGACAATCATTCATTACTTTTACAAGTGCTGTTTCTGTGCTGTGACCTTTCCTAAAGCCAGATTGGAATTTGTTATGCACATTATTGTTCTGTAGAAACACATCCAATTGATGAGAGATGCATTTTTCTAAAACCTTGCCCAGAAAGGGTAGATTTGAAATGGGTCGATAGTTACCCAAAACAGAGGGATCAAGATTGTGTTTATTGAGTAGGGGCCTAACTACAGCAGTCTTCAGTGAGTCTGGGAAGACACCTGATTGTAGAGAGCTGTTTACAATTTTTAGGATATCTCCAATCACACTGTCCAAGACCTCTTTGAGAAAGGTGGTGGGAATTGTATCCAATAAACAGGAGGATGATGTCATCTGTGATATGGTTTTGCGGAGTTCGTCTTCATCAATTGCGCAGAACGATAATAGGCTCCCCCTGGAGAGCTACCCTGGGACCATTAGCTGCTGTTTGAGGGTTTAGAGATCTACCCTGGGACCATTAGCTGCTGTTTGAGGGTTTAGAGATCTACCCTGGGACCATTAGCTGCTGTTTGAAGGTTTGCGCTAGCAGCAGCACCATTCATAATATCAGCTCTAATGTTAAAAAAATTGCAAAAAAAGCATGCAAACTCATTACACTTAGCTTTAGAGGCAGGGAATGACTGCTTGTAGGACTGGAGGGGGGGGGGGTTAAAAGTCGTTCAGGCTTTGTTATAGGCGACTGTTGACTT
>NC_137866.1:355178-435969 GCF_963924005.1 Protomyctophum bolini
GCACGCACGCACGCACGCACGCACGCACGCAAGCACGCACGCACGCACACCCCAGTCATTAGAAGAGAGCTCTGTTTCCCAGACACTCGGACCCGTTCTTGGGTTCAACAAACATACTCGTTGAAAACGAGTATTTGTATTTAAAACTCCAGCTTGTCACTCACTGCATGGGTCAGAGTCACATGACCAATGACATCACTGCATGAGCCAGAGTCACATGACCAATGACATCACTGCATGGGCCAGTCACATGACCAATGACATCGCTGACCATTCGGTTGCCCTATATATACCCTAATTTTAACACTTTCTGTAAAACCTTTTTGAAAGAAATCTTCCTCCTAGTATAATCAGACCAGTGTGTGTCCAGTGGAAACCTCATATGAATCTGATCTCAGGTCAGAATGGGATAATCATAATAGTCTACCTGGTGTTCATGTTTTATGGGGGGGGGTTCCTCCAGAAGGGAAACGGGACACCCTAGAAGTTAAAACAAATCCCTGTGTTTCTTGGAAAGAATAAACACTGACTCCGTTTCTCTGTAGCGCGGCCAGGACGAGACGCCAGGAATGCAGCGGGGGGGGGGGGGGGGGGTGAAGGGGGGGGGGGGATATCTCCCTCTAAATTTGGGTTCCGGGCGGCGAGGCCAACCCGTTGACACCGATACGTTGCGCGGCATGAAGGAAGGACGTTCCAGCGAGACGCTCACGTTTCACCGCGACGCCACTAATTGAGAAGACTGACGACGTGCAGCCGCTGAGCTGCCGGTCGTTGAGAAAAAACTCCCCCTCCGCCCCCCCCCCCGTCCCCCCGTCCCCCCCCTGCGTCCCCCCCCTCCGTCCCCCCCGTCACTGTCCCCCCCCCCGTCACAAACAATGCAAACCCCACGCACGCACGCACTAACACACACACACACACACATACATTCTGCTGTCTATCTGTGCTCAAAATATAAATATAAATATATGCACGTTGTGTATATATATATATATATGCATTGATTTATAAAGAAATTAGTTCAGTGCAAGAATGCTGTGTTCGAGTTGAGGAGACTTCGGAGAGAAAAAAAAGGCAATTCTCCTGAACGCTGCCTTCCTTCCAGTATGGCATGGAAGGAGAGGAGAGGAGGGTGTTTGCATTTGGTATATCGCCACTTTTACACGAGGAAAAGCTAGACTGAAAATCTGACAAAACTTCCTTTGGGAAACAGTTGATGTTTGGGAAGCACTTGTAACATTATGGTGCACACAATGGACAGGTGTGTGTGTGTGTGTGTGTGTGTGTGTGTGTGTGTGTGTGTGTGTGTGTGTGTGTGTGTGTGTGTGTGTGTGTGTGTGTGTGTGTGTGTGTGTGTGTGTGTGTGTGTGTGTGTGTGTGTGTGTGTGTGTGTGTGTGTGTGTGTGTGTGTGTGTGTGTGCGTGCGCGCGCGCGTGCTTGCGTGCGTGTGTGTGATCACAGGTGTGTGTGATTGGTGTTGGGTAATTGATCACTGTATAGGCTGACTACTAGACTATATACTTGTAAGCTTATGAATATTCATGTCACTCTCCAGGCTGTACTCCAGCTCTCAGTTTTCTGACCCCTCAATGACGTAACTCTGTCTTACTCTCTGGGTCAAGTAGGGCATTACGTTACCAAGATAAATAAATAAAATAAATAGAGTGTGGAGAGGAGAGGTTTCAGACAGACAGACAGCCAGGCAGGCAGGCAGGCAGGCAGACAGGCAGGCAGGCAGACAGCCAGGCAGGCAGACAGCCAGGCAGGCAGGCAGGCAGGCAGGCAGACAGGCAGGCATTGGAACTATGCCATTGAGACAAAGCGGGGTGCTGCTATGGGCTATAGTTCCACACATTGGAACTATCCCATTGAGACAAAGCAGGGTGCTATGGGCTATAGTTCCACACATTGGAACTATCCCATGGAGACAAAGCGGGGTGCTATGGGCTATAGTTCCACACATTGGAACTATCCCATTGAGACAAAGCGGGGTGCCTATGGGCTATAGTTCCACACATTGGAACTATCCCATTGAGACAAAGCGGGGTGCTATGGGCTATAGTTCCACACATTGGAACTATCCCATTGAGACAAAGCGGGGTGCCTATGGGCTATAGTTCCACACATTGGAACTATCCCATTGAGACAAAGCAGGGTGCTGTGGGCTATAGTTCCACACATTGGAACTATCCCATTGAGACAAAGCAGGGTGCTATGGGCTATAGTTCCAAACATTGGAACTATCCCATTGAGACAAAGCGGGGTGCTATGGGCTATAGTTCCAAACATTGGAACTATCCCATTGAGACAAAGCGGGGTGCTATGGGCTATAGTTCCACACATTGGAACTATCCCATTGAGACAAAGCAGGGTGCTATGGGCTATAGTTCCAAACATTGGAACTATTCCATTGAGATAGAATGAACACTTCCTTATGCCACTGTTACAATGGGAGTCAACGATAATAGTGTCGCCACTCTCTTACTATATTACCACTTGGGTTATCAATAAAAATGAACAAGCTCCATCACTACAGATAATGGCTGATAAAAAGGCATACTCCTACTGTGTATACTATGCTGTACATGTACAGTAGTTGTATATGGTGTACTTCAGTCCTGAGAAAGAGACAGTGGTTGTAAAGCGTCATGTATTAGTAATAGCTAGTGCTTAACGTACACGTTTGTATACTAAATAATACATGTTTTCTCTGACTCTCTGTCTCTGACATGTATGTTGTACTGTAAATGTGTTGGTGTTAAGGGCTTGTATTTCAACTATGTGTATCATCGTTACAAGCAACGTATACAGTAGGTAACACATACTGTGTGTACCCAACGTATAGGTAACACATACTGTGTGTACCCAACGTATAGGTAACACATACTGTGTGTACCCAACGTATAGGTAACACATACTGTGTGTACCCAACGTATAGGTAACACATACTGTGTGTACCCAACGTATAGGTAACACATACTGTGTGTACCCAACGTATAGGTAACACATACTGTGTGTACCCAACGTATAGGTAACACATACTGTGTGTACCCAACGTATAGGTAACACATACTGTGTGTACCCAACGTATAGGTAACACATACTGTGTGTACCCAACGTATAGGTAACACATACTGTGTGTACCCAACGTATAGGTAACACATACTGTGTCTACCCAACGTATAGGTAACACATACTGTGTGTACCCAGCGTTTACATCTGTCCGTCCGTCCGTCTGTCCGTCCGTCCGTCCGTCCGTCCGTCCGAGGCAGCGGTGGCCAAACGGTTTGCGGAGCGGTCTTGATATCGGAAGGTCGCTAGTTCGTATCCCCGGACCGGCACGTTAAAATTACCACCGCTGAAGTGCCCTTGAACAAGGCATTGAACCTCTACCATGAAATGTTCTATGAGCAGGGCCTGGCTGTAAACAAGTTCTTGAGCTTAGTCCAGTTACCCTGGGTAAACATGGTACCTTTCCTTTCCTTAGTCCAGTTACCCTGGGTAAACATAGTACCTTTCCTTTCCTTAGTCCAGTTACCCTGGGTAAACATAGTACCTTTCCTTTCCTTAGTCCAGTTACCCTGGGTAAACATAGTACCTTTCCTTTCCTTAGTCGGCGGGGCGGCGGTGGCTCAGGGGTAGAGTGCCTGGATGGGAACCGCAAGGTTGCCAGTTCAAACCCGGGCTCCCCCAGAGTTACTGTCGAAGTGTCCTTGAGCAAGACACTGAACCCCTAATTGCTCCCGATGTGCTAGTTGGTGCCTTGCATGGTTTCCGCTGCCATCGGTGTATGAATGGGTGAATGTAATGCACAATCTATGTAAAGCGCCTTGGATAAAGGCGCTATATAAATGCACCATTTACCATTTACCATTTAGTCCAGTTCCCCTGGGTAAACATGGTACCTTTCCTTTCCTTAGTCCAGTTACCCTGGGTAAACATAGTACCTTTCCTTTCCTTAGTCCAGTTACCCTGGGTAAACATAGTACCTTTAGTCCAGTTACCCTGGGTAAATATAGTACCTTTCCTTTCCTTAGTCCAGTTACCCTGGGTAAACATAGTACCTTTCCTTAGTCCAGTTACCCTGAGTAAACATAGTACCTTTCCTTTCCTTAGTCCAGTTACCCTGAGTAAACATACCTTTCCTTTCCTTACATTTGTCCGTCCGTCCGTCTGTCCCCAGCATGGCTCAGAAGACACTGTAGTGTAACATGTCTCTGTCTGTCCCCCGTCCCCCAGCATGGCCCAGAAAGAGAAGCTCCAGTGTCTGAAGGACTTCCATAAAGACACCCTGAAGCCGTCCCCGGGGAAGAGTCCCGGGACGCGTCCCGAGGACGAGGCGGAGGGGAAGGGTCCGCAGGAGAGGGAGAAGTGGAGCAGCAAACTGGACTTTGTTCTGTCGGTGGCCGGAGGCTTCGTGGGGTTAGGGAACGTCTGGAGATTCCCCTACCTCTGCTACAAGAACGGTGGAGGTGAGGTCACTACACACTACACACTACACTCTACACACTACACACTATACACTAACCCCTAACGCTCTAGGAGGGTTAGGGAACGTCTGGAGATTCCCCTACCTCTGCTACAAGAACGGTGGAGGTGAGGTCACTACACACTACACACTATACTATACACTACACACTACACACTACACACTACACTAACCCCTAACGCTCTAGGAGGGTTAGGGAACGTCTGGAGATTCCCCTACCTCTGCTACAAGAACGGTGGAGGTGAGGTCACTACACTACACACTACACTCTACACACTACTACACTAACCCCTAGCGCTCTAGGAGGGTTAGGGGACGTCTGGAGATTCCCTTACCTCTGCTACAAGAACGGTGGAGGTGAGGTCACTACACACTACACACTACACACTATACTATACACTACACACTACACACTACACTAAACCCTAACGCTCTAGGAGGGTTAGGGAACGTCTGGAGATTCCCTTACCTCTGCTACAAGAACGGTGGAGGTGAGGTCACTACACACTACACACACTACACACTACACTAACCCCTAACGCTCTAGGAGGGTTAGGGAACGTCTGGAGATTCCCCTACAAGAACGGTGGAGGTGAGGTCACTACACACTACAACCTACAACCACTCAGGGTGTTAATTAATTAAGCAATATTACCCTTAAAACTAAGAGAATTTCTGAAATAACATATTTTTGAATGACAGATGTAGTCACTACAACCACAAATGTAACAAGAAACTAGCTAGCCTAGCCACCGAGTTTGCTAGCGCTCTGGGAGAACAGAGCAGCTGAATTATTTGTTTTGATTAGGTGTGGATTGGTGCTGGTTTGAACCACGGCTAGAAGGCTGTTTCAACCAATCAGATTGCTTCCTTTTAAACGACCTGTTGTTATTTAACCCTCCAGGTGCGTTCCTCATCCCCTACACCATCTTCCTGTTCGGAGGAGGACTTCCTGTGTTCTTCCTGGAGGTTGCTCTGGGTCAGTTCACCTCCGAGGGAGGAATCACCTGCTGGGCCAAGCTGTGTCCCATCTTTACAGGTAACTACACTACACTACCCAGAATGCACCTCTACACTACACTACACTACACTACACTACCCAGAATGCACCTCTACACTACACTACCCAGAATGCACTACTACACAACACTATACCCAGAATGCACCTCTACACTACACTACACTACCCAGAATGCACCTCTACACTACACTACACACACTATCCCCCTTTTTTGAAACTAGCTCCTTGCCACTCACCCTACACACTTCCACTTGGTTTGAGCATAGATATACTGTATAAATAATAGAGATGGAATCCATTATTTATATATCTATACTCAAACCGAGTGGAAGTGTGTAGGGCGAGTGGCGAGGAGCTAGTTTCAAAAAGGGCCTGAGGGAGGAATCACCTGCTGGACCAAGCTGTGTCCCATCTTTACAGGTAACTACACTACACTACCCAGAATGCACTACTACACTACACTACACTACACTACACACACTAAAGGGCCTGAGGGAGGAATCACCTGCTGGACCAAGCTGTGTCCCATCTTTACAGGTAACTACACTACCCAGAATGCACCTCTACACTACACTACACTACACACACTAAAGGGCCTGAGGGAGGAATCACCTGCTGGACCAAGCTGTGTCCCATCTTTACAGGTAACTACACTACCCAGAATGCACCTCTACACTACACTACACTACACTACACTACACACACTGAGGGAGGAATCACCTGCTGGACCAAGCTGTGTCCCATCTTTACAGGTAACTACACTACCCAGAATGCACCTCTACACTACACTACACTACACACACTAAAGGGCCTGAGGGAGGAATCACCTGCTGGACCAAGCTGTGTCCCATCTTTACAGGTAACTACACTACCCAGAATGCACCTCTACACTACACTACACTACACTACACTACACACACTGAGGGAGGAATCACCTGCTGGACCAAGCTGTGTCCCATCTTTACAGGTAACTACACTACCCACAATGCACCTCTACACTACACTACACTACACATACTAAAGGGCCTGAGGGAGGAATCACCTGCTGGACCAAGCTGTGTCCCATCTTTACAGGTAACTACACTACCCAGAATGCACCTCTACACTACACTACACTACACTACACTACACTACACACACTACACTACACACACTGAGGGAGGAATCACCTGCTGGACCAAGCTGTGTCCCATCTTTACAGGTAACTACACTACCCAGAATGCACTACTACACTACACTACACTACACACACTGAGGGAGGAATCACCTGCTGGACCAAGCTGTGTCCCATCTTTACAGGTAACTACACTACCCAGAATCAGTGTTGGGCATCGTTACTTTCTAAAGTAACATCGTTAGGTTACTGGATTACTGCCCATAAAAGGAATCCCTTACCGTTACAGATTACCTTCTGAGAAAAGTAACAAGTTAGATTATTTTTCGTTATTTTCCATTACCAGACAATTAAAACCCAATTTTTTTATGCTTGCGCAAGTTGGTTACATTGTATTAGCCCTACGGCCTACCGTCAATGCGCCGCATTATCACGGCCCGGTTAAAAACGAGAATGATACACACCATGAACTGACCATAGACAATATCCCCTTTACAGCTCTCTTTATTAACGAATATAAGTCGCCACAATCACCAGCCTATACACGTAGGACTGGACAGAAAGAGCTAGTGCAGAGAGTACAGACAATACCAGACTAGGCTGTTGCGCTGCGCTCTGATGCCCTCTCCACGCCGCGCACCGTGGCCCATGAACAACAATAACAACTCCACGTGGACCCACGACGACCCACGCATGAATTAGATGGTTTATAAGAAATGGCACGGCGGCCATCCTTGCAGGCAGTGACAGTAACATAATGAGAATCCTGTAGGCTGTTAGTGTGTAACCTGTTCATTTTGGGGGGCATCATCAACAACAGCCTGTTGATGATGAATGATACTATGAAACTTAACAATTAATTTACTAGTACTCACCTAATGACGCCGCCACGGAGGATGTACCATGTTTAACGTAATTCCAAAGTGTTTAGCCTACATTGTTAAAGTCATAGACGCATGCGGTTTTTATGAACTTTGGCTAAAAGCATGTTGCTTTTATTATTCCACCACCCGGCACCACTACCACTGTCATGGTAGCTGGCTACAACCGAAACAACTTCCTCTTCCTCTTCAAAATAAAAGCTGCTTGTAACAATACTTTTATTTCTTAAGTGAACTACAGGATGTAGTAGACGCAGGATGTATAGTACATGGTATAGTGGGCTTGGAAGGATAAATCACACAGAAGGCAGGAGAAATAAACTCTGCAGACATTCTGGGCTTTATTATTTTTAAATCTTGCCAACAGAGTGAACAGGGACACATTATAGTAACGGGATCACTTTGTTGGAAATGTAACTAAGGAACTAACTACTAAATTGCAAAACTAACAAGTTACTTTATTCCGTTACAAATAAAAGTAGTCCCTTACATAACGCCGTTATTAATAGCGCCGTTACACCCAACACTGCCCAGAATGCACTACTACACTACACTACACTACACACAACACACTGAGGTCCGGGGCTAGGCCAGGCTAACCTTCCGACAGAGATGCATTACTATTCCTTTATTCCTTTCCTTTATGCAGAGAGTGTTAGAGAGGCACTTTTGGACAGAAATAGCAGATCTACATGGTCACAGAGAGAGCTTGTAGATCAGCTATTCACCTAGGGGGAAAAAAGCAATTCTCCTGAATGCTGCCTTCCAGCCTGGCATGGAAAGGAGAGGAGAGGCATTTTGCATTTCTTTAACCATGTAGTAAATGCTACATTTGTGGTCTGGAGAGGGCAGTTGTTTTACAGACGGGTAAAAGGGCAGTTGTTTTACAGACGGGTAAAAGGGCAGTTGTTCTACAGACGGGTAAAAGGGCAGTTGTTTTACAGACGCGTAAAAGGGCAGTTGTTCTACAGACGCGTAAAAGGGCAGTTGTTCTACAGACGGGTAAAAGTGCAGTTGTTCTACAGACGGGTAAAAGGGCAGTTGTTCTACAGACGGGTAAAAGGACAGTTGTTTTATAGACGGTCTATGTGTGCACGTCCCAGCCACAGAGATTTACGTACAATATCTAAATAATCCAGTGAACTCTAGTCAACAACAGAAAACAACTACACTTATAAGTTATATATGTATATGTATATATATATATATGTATATGCTGTATATGTATATATATATATATGTATATACTGTATGTATATATATATATAACGCTACACTACAGTGCAGGGAGAGAATAATGCAGCGCCTCAAAGAAACAGAGGATAATATAATTACACCAAAGATCAGAGTAGATTTAGAAACATTACACAAAGTCATCTGAGGAATGTTCGGGAGTTGGATGTGGTTTGAACTACAGTACAAGACATGCTGTGTGTGTGTGTGTGTGTGTGTGTGTGTGTGTGTGTGTGTGTGTGTGTGTGTGTGTGTGTGTGTGTGTGTGTCCTCTCCCTCCCCCGGGTTAATTGGACAGCACTCTCTCTTCATTAGTTTGTTTGTTTGCGTGCGTGCGTGCGTGCGTGCGTGCGTGCGTGCGTGCGTGCGTGCGTGCGTGCGTGCAACAACAACACATTACTCAGCACTAGCTGGTATTATACTATGGGGGAAGACCAGCATGGGAACTGACCAGACGATCTATTCCCTGTGTGTGTGTGTGTGTGTGTGTGTGTGTGTGTGTGTGTGTGTGTGTGTGTGTGTGTGTGTGTGTGTGTGTGTGTGTGTGTGTGTGTGTGTGTGTGTGTGTGTGTGTGTGTGTGTGTGTGTGTGAAAGCACATGGAAAAACCCTGCAGTGGAAACAACATGTTGTGCATATCTTTATGGTTACAGTCGTAACCCAATTGTTTTTCCAACCCAGTGTCAATTATCCATAATGTAATCCTGGGCTCTACACTTCCTCTGCCAGCCTGGGGAGAGCAACGGGACTGACCTCATGCTTCCTTATATGCATGAGGAGTCTTTTCACCTGACATGGGGGGGGGGGGGGGGGGGGGTTTCCCCGGTTGGACGTAGCGTAGGATCAAAGGAAGACGTTATTCTGACCTGTTCTGGGATCACTGCATGCCTCGCCTCGATACCCAGGCTTTCATTTAGCATCCCATAGCCTGGGTAACCAGGCTGCTTGGTGCTCAGCATCAACTATATAACTTAAGTTAACTTTCCATATGCTGAAATGTTCTATAAGACCATCGATTCATCCGCAATAGCTCGTCTTGGAAACGTCTATCGTTGAACCCAGCTGGGTGAATAACCTAAATTACCTAATCAACGTCACCACGGTAAATGCTCCATATAAATATGTAAGCGCTAATGTTCACTGCATACACGTAATACAGTTACATGATGACCAAGCAATGTTACAGTCCACTGTAGGCTATACAGCTATTTGGTTTACAAATCGTAGCACGGCGCGATCGCGCCTCGTTGTGTGCCCAAAAGAACAGATCTGTGGACCCTCTGGAAAACGAGATATTGTATCTCAAAGGGTATTCCAAATAAAGCATTTAAATCAATCAAGCTGTCGACATGCCATGGAGTGGCATGTTGATAGTTTGCATGTCTGCTGGTTAGGCGGCGCACATTACGCGTGGTATGTGGGTTTGAGAGGCAATGATTCATGTAAACTATACAGTGACCTAGTAGATTATAGCCAAGTTGACAGTTTGACAACTTGTCATAATATTGTAGAGCTCTGTTCGGGACTGTTGCACAACGGTGAATGATGAAAAAGTTGCCTTTTGTTAACAGGACAGTTTTGGACATTAACTTCACTTCAGAGAATCGCTGCTACTTTGATTCAGAAGACGCATGTTTAGTTTACTCACCCCTGGAGATTTCTGGAAACCATTAGAATGTCTGGAACATTATCAGCCAATTAACGTTCTAGAGAGAGAGAGAGAGAGAGAGAGAGAGAGAGAGAGAGAGTCATTGTTCAGTTAGGGTAGGGCATTAGTTTTCAGCCCCGATGAGAACTCCACTCCCTCTATCAGTGACCTTGACTCACTGGACCCTCCCCATATCAGCACCATATTATTTTCACTCATTGTGGTGGTGTGTGTGTGTGTGTGTGTGTGTGTGTGTGTGTGTGGTGGGGGGGGGGGGGGGGGTCAGAGCCAGAGATTCCTGATAGCGATGAGACATCGCTTACTGTCGTCTGATGCCAATTTTATTTTATTTTAAACACAGCACCACCTCATTTGTGTGTGTGTGTGTGTTCTGGTTGGCACAACTTCAAGGGGGTGAACAGCTGACCATGTTCTCTGTGATCACCCCCCCCCCCCCCCCCCGTGATCCAGAGACATTTCATTTTGAGGGTCCTTGACTTAACAAATGTCTTTAATCGAGGGTCCTTGACTTAACAAATGTCTTTAATTGAGGGTCCTTGACTTAACAAATGTCTTTAATCGAGGGTCCTTGACTTAACAAATGTCTTTAATCGAGGGTCCTTGACTTAACAAATGTCTTTAATCGAGGGTCCTTGACTTAACAAATGTCTTTAATCGAGGGTCCTTGACTTAACAAATGTCTTTAATCGAGGGTCCTTGACTTAACAAATGTCTTTAATCGAGGGTCCTTGACTTAACAAATGTCCGACACATGGGTATACGTTTATAGGGGCTATGGTATTATAGTATATAGATATAGTATTATAGTATATATATGGTATTATAGTATATGGTATTATAGTATAAACGGATCAGAGGCCAGTATATAAATGGGGCACGATGCTTTTATGGCCTCCTCCTCTCAGCCAACAGGTCACTCTTTCTCACCAACATGCTCACGTGCAGCTCACACACACACACACACACACACACACACACACACACACACACACACACACACACACACACACACACACACACACACACACACACACACACACACACACACACACACACACACACACACACACACACACTCACGCATGGACGGACGACTGGCCAGTTGGAATGTGGGAACGGGATGGTAGGGGGTAAAGTAATTCTTTTACTCAAGCACTGTATACTTAAGTAACCTTTTGAGTATCATTTTACTTCAGTATATTTCCCTTATAGTTTTACTTCTCCACTGCACATGTCCGATCCAAATATGTATTTTTTTTACTCCACTACATTTATTAGAAAACTTTAGTTAACAGTTACTTTGTACATTTTTATATACTGTGGGGTTGGGCGGGGGTCGTGGGGGGGGACACACGCTAGTTTAAAAATACTACTGTGAGAAGTGACGAAAGGACAGAGGGGGGTCCTGTGTCCGGCGGGGGGGGGGGGGGGGGGGGGGGCAGAGGGGAGGGGGGGGGGGTGGGGGGCTTGGACCAAAGTCACGTCTATAAATATCCCCCAAACACACTAAGGTCATTTATTGGAGCGGAGTTCAGGAAGGAGATCTGGTTGGCCGAGCTCTGCTGCTGTGAAATCAGAGCTCTCAGACCACGTCTATGACCCTCTGCGCACGTTTGATGATTCTACTGTTACGCTGCCAGTATTCAATTCACCCACACTGTAAATCAAGAGCAGAAGGCTATAGTACAGCAGGCTAGGTTATTATTAGTAGTACTGTAGGGTATTAGTAGTGCTTTTACTCTAGGGTATTAGTAGTACTAGTGGTGAGGTGACCACCGCTCCGGTGGTGAGGTGACCACCGGAGCTGTAATAACATTGAGCGGTGAATAACGCTTAACTTTTCTTGTTCTACTTGTTCCCTCCAGGCATCGACTACACCTCCATAGTGACCATAACGTTGTTCCTCTTCTCTCCAGGCATCGACTACACCTCCATAGTGACCATAACGTTGTTCCTCTTCCCTCCAGGCATCGACTACACCTCCATAGTGACCATAACGTTGTTCCTCTTCCCTCCAGGCATCGACTACACCTCCATAGTGACCATAACGTTGTTCCTCTTCCCTCCAGGCATCGACTACACCTCCATAGTGACCATAACGTTGTTCCTCTTCCCTCCAGGCATCGACTACACCTCCATAGTGACCATAACGTTGTTCCTCTTCTCTCCAGGCATCGACTACACCTCCATAGTGACCATAACGTTGTTCCTCTTCCCTCCAGGCATCGACTACACCTCCATAGTGACCATAACGTTGTTCCTCTTCTCTCCAGGCATCGACTACACCTCCATAGTGACCATAACGTTGTTCCTCTTCCCTCCAGGCATCGACTACACCTCCATAGTGATCATAACGTTGTTCCTCTTCTCTCCAGGCATCGACTACACCTCCATAGTGACCATAACGTTGTTCCTCTTCCCTCCAGGCATCGACTACACCTCCATAGTGATCATAACGTTGTTCCTCTTCTCTCCAGGCATCGGCTACACCTCCATAGTGACCATAACGTTGTTCCTCTTCCCTCCAGGCATCGACTACACCTCCATAGTGACCATAACGTTGTCCCTCTTCCCTCCAGGCATCGGCTACGCGTCCATCGTCATCGTGAGCCTCCTGAACATCTATTACATCGTCATCCTGGCGTGGGGCCTGTACTACCTGATCCAGTGCTTCCAGCCCGAGCTGCCCTGGGCCAAGTGCAACCAGCCGTGGAACACGCCACGCTGCGTCGAGGACACCGTGCGCAAGAACAAAACCCTGTGGATGGCCGCCAACTTGACCGGCACCAACTTTACCTCACCCGTCACAGAGTTCTGGGAGTGAGTACTATTACTCTATTACTAATACTATAGCACCAACTTTACCTCACCCGTCACCGAGTTCTGGGAGTGAGTACTATGAGGAGATTAACGTGTAACATAGTTACACGTGTCTGTGTCTGTGTTATATTAACCTTGTTCTCCTCTCCTCTCCAGACGTAACGTCCTCAGTATCTCCAGTGGTATAGATGACCTGGGTCCTCTGAAATGGGACCTGGCTCTGTGTCTGCTGGCTGTGTGGATCATCTGCTTCTTCTGCATCTGGAAGGGAGTCAAAACCACCGGGAAAGTGAGTCTCCTTTCACACCTCATTTAGCTATTTTAGTTGAAAACAAAATAATTCAAAAAGAATGAATGAAAAACCAGAAAATAATCAAATTCCCTAAAAGTTTCACTAGTTTGGTTTCCAGGAAAACGTCTGATTTGTCTTTTGGGTCTTACTGTATCGTCTTTCACGTCATGGACAGTTGAAAACCTTTATTTTTTCCCAGACCTTTTTCTATATTAGAAAACAAATGTTTAATATCTGGAATGTCTTCTGTATCTGGATTGATTGATTGAAGAATGCGGCAGTGGCTCAGGGGTAGATTGACCGGAAGGGAACCAGATTGTTTTATAAACATTGTCCTGTCTCAGGGTGTATAAACATTGTTAATGTTGTTATCTCTGGGTTTATAAACATTGTTAATGTCGTTATCTCTGGGTTTATAAACATTGTTAATGTCGTTATATCTCCAGGTTGTTTATAAACATTGTTAATGTCGTTATCTCTGGGTTTATAAACATTGTTAATGTCGTTATATCTCCAGGTTGTTTATAAACATTGTTAATGTCGTTATCTCAGGGTGTATAAACATTGTTAATGTTTATAAACATTGTTAATGTTGTTCTCTCTCCAGGTTGTTTACATCACGGCTACCTTCCCGTTTGTGATGCTGATTGTGTTACTGGTCCGAGGGGTCACCCTGCCCGGCGCGTCTGAAGGCATCAAGTTCTACCTGTACCCTAACCTGACACGCCTGGAGGACCCAGAGGTACGAAACAAGCACCCTCAGTCTACACTCTGTTCCTTAACCCTAAGCTTAACCCTAAACCTTAAGCTTAACCCTAACCCTAAACCTTAAGCTTAACCCTAACCCTAAACCTTAAGCTTAACCCAGACTCTTCTTCAACAAAGATGGCGAAAGCATACATTCTTTGTTCTGTACTCATACAATAGTATGGTACAAAACACCGAAGTCCTTAAACCAGAAACCTAACCCTGACACGCCTGGAGGACCCAGAGGTACGAAACAAACACCCTCAGTCTACACTCTGTTCCATAACCCTATACCTTAAACTTAACCCTAACCCTAAACCTTAACCCTAACCCTAAACCTTAAACTTAACCCTAACCCTTAACCTTAACCTTAACCTTAACCTTAACCTTAACCCTAACCCTAACCCTGACACGCCTGGAGGGCCCAGAGGTAACGAACCAAACACCATTAGTCTACACTCACCCTCTGTTCCCTAACCCTTAAAATTAAACTTAACCCTAACCTTAACCTATGCCTAACCCTAACCGCCTGGAGCATCCAGAGGTACGAACCAAACGCCCTCTGTTCCCTGTGTGGAGAAATCACTGCTTCTCAACCATCTTCAGGTCAAAGAAAACTCACAGAACCTCTTAAAGGAGGAGGAGAGACCCGCATACCGCTGACCTCAGAACAGAACCTAACCCTGACACGCCTCTCTCTCTCTCTCTCTCTCTCTCTCTGCCTGTCAGATTGCATTCCTCTGAAATATTGATTGCTTTAAAGTAACGAGCTTTAATTAGGTCTCATTACCATCTCATTAACATACTGCTTAGAGATCTCAATAATTCTTGTTCCTGTCTCATTACCATCTCATTAACATACTGCTTAGAGATCTCAATAATTCCTGTTCCTGTCTCATTACCATCTCATTAACATACTGCTTAGAGATCTCAATAATTCCTGTTCCTGTCTCATTACCATCTCATTAACATACTGCTTAGAGATCTCAATAATTCCTGTTCCTGTCTCATTACCATCTCATTAACATACTGCTTAGAGATCTCAATAATTCCTGTTCCTGTCTCATTACCATCTCATTAACATACTGCTTAGAGATCTCAAGGGCACAAAGCATCTTATAAATAGAAGCCGTTACATAACAACATCATTTATACTAAATGAAACATGCCTTTCAGTTTGCAAAGCAATGTGTTTGATTATAGCCCCGCCCCCGCCAGAACTATTGCTGTTGCATTTGATTAACTAGACATGATGACATTTCCAAAGTCGTCAATCAAACCACGAATCCCAAATGAATGACGAAATGGAGATACAACTAATACCCAGGAGTGGGAGTACTCTCTGATATTTTACTAATACCCAGGAGTGGGAGTACTCTTTGATATTTTACTAATACCCAGGAGTGGGAGTACTCTCTGATATTTTACTAATACCCAGGAGTGGGAGTACTCTTTGATATTTTACTAATACCCAGGAGTGGGAGTACTCTTTGATATTTTACTAATACCCAGGAGTGGGAGTAGGCCTACTCTCTGATATTTTACTAATACCCAGGAGTGGGAGTACTCTTTGATATTTTACTAATACCCAGGAGTGGGAGTACTCTTTGATATTTTACTAATACCCAGGAGTGGGAGTACTCTCTGATATTTTACTAATACCCAGGAGTGGGAGTACTCTTTGATATTTTACTAATACCCAGGAGTGGGAGTACTCTTTGATATTTTACTAATACCCAGGAGTGGGAGTACTCTTTGATATTTTACTAATACCCAGGAGTGGGAGTACTCGCTGATATTTTACTAATACCCAGGAGTGGGAGTACTCTCTGATATTTTACTAATACCCAGGAGTGGGAGTACTCTTTGATATTTTACTAATACCCAGGAGTGGGAGTACTCTTTGATATTTTACTAATACCCAGGAGTGGGAGTACTCTTTGATATTTTACTAATACCCAGGAGTGGGAGTACTCGCTGATATTTTACTAATACCCAGGAGTGGGAGTACTCGCTGATATTTTACTAATACCCAGGAGTGGGAGTACTCTCTGATATTTTACTAATACCCAGGAGTGGGAGTACTCTCTGATATTTTACTAATACCCAGGAGTGGGAGTACTCTCTGATATTTTACTAATACCCAGGAGTGGGAGTACTCTCTGATATTTTACTAATACCCAGGAGTGGGAGTACTCTTTGATATTTTACTAATACCCAGGAGTGGGAGTACTCGCTGATATTTTACTAATACCCAGGAGTGGGAGTACTCTCTGATATTTTACTAATACCCAGGAGTGCTCAGATATTTTACTGAAGTAACTAAAATTCCAAAGTACAAGAAAAGTTTTTGTAAAAGTCAGATCTACAAGATCAGCTATTGAAGGAAAATGCATGTCTTCAAATGCAATTAAAAAGATTTAATTGGCATAACAACCTTTCGGTCTGTTAGACCCAAAGGTTATATTTTATATAAAAGACAATCTGTTATCTAAAAGATTGCAGGCCGGAACTTTGTTATTCCCATTAAATCTTTTTAATTGCATTTGAAGGACGGTGTGGGGGAGGTTTGTTCTTCTCGTACGCACCTGTGTGTTAGCGTTAGTCCCGTTAGTTACGTTAACTCTGACCCTAATCAACCAGAGTGTCTGTGTGTTAGCGTTAGTCCCGTTAGTTACGTTAACTCTGACCCTAATCAACCAGAGTGTCTGTGTGTTAGCGCTAGTCCCGTTAGTTACGTTAACTCTGACCCTAATCAACCAGAGCGTCTGTGTGTTAGCGTTAGTCCCGTTAGTTACGTTAACTCTGACCCTAATCAACCAGAGCGTCTGGGAAACGTTGGTGTCCAAATGGAGGAAAATGTGGAAGTAGAGAGAGTTCTTCTGGGTATTTCAAACGCCACTGAGCAACTTCCATTGAAATGCTTAGACCAAATTAGGTATAGATTTTCCATGACATTTTAGTTTGCTATGTATGTACGTACGTATGTATGTACGTACGTATGTATGTACGTACGTATGTATGTACGTACATGGTAATCTTTCAAATTGTTGTTCTTAGCGGGTTAAGGTTAAGGTTAAGGTTAAGGGTTAAGGTTAAGGTTAAGGGTTAAGGGTTAAGGGTTAAGGGTTAAGGTTAAGGTTAAGGGTTAAGGGTTAAGGGTTAAGGGTTAAGGTTAAGGGTTAAGGGTTAAGGTTAAGGTTAAGGTCAGGATTAGGCATAGAGTTAATTTCTTAATTACAGTATAGTTACCTATATGTCCCTCCAGGTGTGGGCCCAGATCTTCTTCTCCTCCTATCTGTCTGGGGTCAGGGTTAGGTCAGGGTTAATGTGAAGTCTTAGTGTCCTAGCACTGTCCAAACTAAACTCAAAGTGTCCAAAACTAAACTCAGGTGTCCAAAAAACGCAAATCCAAACCAGTCTGTAGAGTGTGGCCAGTCTCCTCTGGCCACTCTTAAACTCCTTGGAAAAGTCTGGTCAAATATCCAATGTCCAAAACCCAGGAAAGGAAAGAAGTTCTCTAAATCCAGAGATATAATCCAAATTTAAGGGAATAATCCAAAAGGGAAAGAATGGCAAGACATGGGAAATATTCCTCTTGCCTGTCTGTCTCCCTGCTCCTTCACTCTGCACTGCCAGAGTCAATCTCTCCAGGTGGCCCAAACAATGTGATTGCCCCTCAACCCCAGGTGAGCTGTGGGCGGGGCTTCACAATCACTGCCTGTTGCCATAGCAACCCATGTACCCAACTGGTTTCTCATGGCATATAGTCCAGCAGATAACTAGAAACATTTCATAGCGCAACGGATTGGTAGAAAATAATAAAATACATGAAAAATGGTGCATAGCAAACAAAAAATGCATGGAACCAATGTGACTCTGGGCACAGATGTTACAAGGTCAGGGTTAACGTTAAGGTCAGGGTTAATGTTGAGGTCAGGGTTAATGTTAAGGTCAGGGTTAATGTTGAGGTCAGGGTTAATGTTAAGGTCAGGGTTAATGTTGAGGTCAGGGTCAACGTTAAGGCCTTTGTGTCCCTCCAGGTGTGGATCGACGCGGGGACCCAGATCTTCTTCTCCTACGCCATCTGTCTGGGCGCCATGACGTCTCTGGGGAGCTACAACAAATACAAATACAACTGCTACAGGTGAGCGGCGTTCCTCCGCCGGCCGGTTAGCGCCGGCCGGCTCTTTACTGTACGTACTGTAGTAGTGACGGAAAAAACACCTACGTGTCCGGAAAAAAAAAGAAAAAAAAAGAAAAGAAAATGGGAACGTTGCGTTCCGTGTGTGTTCATTAACAACCTCCATGACATATGTGTGACATAGGGACTGTTTGCTGCTGGGAGGCCTGAACAGCGGTACCAGCTTTGTGTCTGGCTTCGCTATCTTTTCAGTCCTTGGATTCATGGCACAAGAGCAAGGGGTGGACATTGCCGATGTGGCAGAGTCAGGTATGAGGGGTATCGGTCATACGCAGTAGCAGTGATGGTGGGCGCTGCTACTGCACCCTATACGTTAAAAAAAAAAAAAAAAACCAAAACAAACAAACAAACTAAAAAGAAAAAAAATATATAAATGTTATTGGACCCTTTTCCCACGGCGGCCATCTTGTTAGACGGGTGAATGAACACAGCCGTGGGTCGTTGAGTTTGTTGTTGTTAAACAGGAGCTGAACCGTCATTACCTTCAGCTGTGTTGGCTCCCCGCCGTCAAGAGGGCCGCCGTGAAAAGAGTCTATTGGATGCTGAAAGAAAAAAGAAAAACAAAAAAAAAAGATTTTGTCAGATAAAAAAAAGAAAATGGTGTATTAGCGTATCTCCAAACGACAATGCTGAAATGTAGAGGTATCGGCGATTTACTGCACACTCCTTGAATCCCTTGTCTTGGATATCACTGGTGTTCCACCAGGCTACGCCTGAGGACAGACTAAGATCCCATTGGGTCTCGAGTGTCGCGCTGTTTGAACCCAGCTGGATGGGTTAAACTAAGGGGGTTTGGGTCATCTTATCATCCACCTCCACCTGTTGTTCAAAGGCCCCAATGATGATGCTGAGGATGATGTAATCAGTGTTTCCACAGGCATTTAAGTCCAACTTAACAATTTATAACCCTTTTTTTAATGACAATTAAGGCTGACTCCCCCAGTTTGATCCGCATCAAGTATAGTTCACCCAAACAATGTCTTCTTTTCTAACAATCACACACGCCACGAAGCCTTGAATTCATGGACATTTGTTTGTTTTGTTTTACATTCCTGAGCCAATCATTTGATGCATTGTGACAAAAACTAAACAATCTCCATGAATTCTAGGCTTCATGAGGTGTAACTGATATGAAATACGACATTGTTTAGGGTGAATTGTACTCCTTTATCCATGGTACACTCTCAGAGTTACACACCGATAATAAGGGCACTCCCTGGTTTGAGACACACATTGAGAAAGCAACGATTTATTTACTCTAATGTTGGCACCATGTGGACTTTACAGCAACAATAGCCTCAGTAATCTGTGGAGAAAGAATACTAATTGATATAAATAAACACGTATTGTTATTCTGCTAGTCGGCTCATGTGCTCAAAGCTGTGTGTTATTTCTGTGAGCAAAAGCCCAGTTGTGTTAAACAGGCTGTGGACTCCCTGAGGTGGTCTATCGATCATAGATATCTCTCTTTCGGTTCTGTTTCTCTCATTATTATTCCTTGACATGGTGTTTTGTGGGAGATGCATCTTCTTTCAGCATGCTCGCTCTGTTCCAATTCAAATGACAACATCCATGCTTTTCTCCTCCTGAGGTGGATCATTATTATGGTGTAAAAACACATCATGGTTGTATGATAATTCAAAGTATTGGAACGACCCTTGCGGAAGACCCCGGGGGGGGGGGGGCGTAACCCGCTCCTCCAAAGGGAGCTATAGGCTCTCTTGGCGTGTTGGCGTGTTGGCCTGCCCGGTCTGTCGAGGTGTTGGAGATCGGGGTTCGATTCCAGCTCGGCGCGCTAAACGTTACATCAGTGTCAGAAGTGGGATTTGAACCTCCAAGGGAGGCTAATGTAACGTTTAGGCACAGCGAGTAGAGCAGAGCAGGCAAACAAGCCTCCTCCAAGGCCATCTCCACAAGGCCTCATTCACACCTAAGACACACGCAAGGGACACTCGTGTCCTCCTGTGTGTCGACACACAGAAGACACAGGAGTCTTAGGTGTGAATGAGGCCCGACTCAGCAGAGCAGGCAACACAACACGCCACGCCACGCCAGGAGAGGGAGGTCCCTGTGGAGGAGCGAGTTACGGCGGCAGGTCTTCAGCGGGGTCGTTACAGTATATATAAAGAAATGCCCTTTTTAAATGTAGTGTGAGTGACATTGTTTTGGAAAAGCTCTATATTGTGATAGTAATCATTGATGGAGTGTTTGTTCAGATCTCCAGAGCTTTAAAGGGACACTTCAGCCTTTTTGCAAAAAAATATATGTTAATGACATTTAGAAGCTTTAGAACACTTTCCTGGGGGTCTTGGGGGTGTGTAATATGTGGATTAGATTGTAGCAGTGAGCACAGTGACTCTGATGCCATGGACACTGGTCTCACTACCTTCCTGGACTACAATTCCCATCATTCTTTGGTGCACTGCTCCTCCTTGTGGATAGGGGTGAGAGCTGTCTTAGAGAGTTAGTCCAGGAAGGAAGTGAGCCCACTAGTGTCCATGACATCAGAGACACTGGGCTCACTGCTACATTCTAAAATATCTAAAACCACAGTTTACATGCATAAAGACCCCCAGGAAAGTGTTCTAAAGCTTCTAAACGTCATTAACATATTATTTCTTTGCAAAAAGGGTGAAGTGTCCCTTTAATACATATAAACCGGTGGGTTGGTTCACAGTTCAATCCATTGAGGACAGAGAGAGAAGCCATTTATTAGTTCACATTCTGTCTGCTCTCCTCTGTCCTCTGTATCCTGACTGGATGAAATGGATCTGTTTCTGGAGCGACAGCTTATACTGTCGCTGGTACTGAACAAACACTCTACTGGCAACGATTATTATCACAATATCCAGATATTTAACTCATTTCGACACAGAAACATAATTATTGCTGTTTGTTGTTCTATGGGGAGAGGCCATTTAGACGCTATTGTTATTGTGCATTAAATACAGATGGTTTTATGCTTGTGTTAAATGTGATAAATGTGCTGACATTCTGTGTACATTTTACTGTTGTTCTTTTTAATACCTTGTTGAAGTTCCACGGCTTTCCTTTGAAGACAGACAGACTCTTTAATTCTGCTTTGTTATAAATTAGTAAACATGTCAAAGATTACCGTTTGAAGGACACCACATTCACTATAGCTTCTTCGTTTTCTCTGTTTCAGTCACGCACGCACGCACGCATGCACACGTACACGTACACACACACAGACAGGGCCAGAAAAAAAAACACATGTCAAAACAAACAACACATAGTCAAACCATCGTATCACCGCATCGTTAGCCAAAAAAACCCAACATAAAGATCTGTTGTTTTTGACCCGCGACGCGGTCGCACGTCAACTTACACATTAGGCCAGGGGTGTCCAACGTGTGGCCCTTGGGCCGTATAAAGTTTGTACGGCCCAAGGGCCACACTTTGGACACATAGCTTCATACGTCAATCGTATATAAACGGCCCGCCCAACAATATGGGACATATATATATTTACATTGAAGTTATTTTATTAAGCTGTGTATAATTGTCAGGATTCCTTGTCTCATTCTGAATGGGTTTCTAATATATGGCCCGATTAGTTTAATTTTTGGGTAAGTTTGTCCGTTGCGTTTTTTTACCTGCGTTGGTTGTTTAGCGCTCTAGTCTGCTGAGGCTCTCCTTAGTGTAGATCTGATGCTTCGTTTATGCACCGTCTTATACGACGTGCATAAATATACCATGAATAATAATTACACTGAAGCCAGATTCCAACCTCAGAACCCGAGGCCACTCGGTCACTCCACACTCCATCGCTCCAGCATGGAGGTGTTACGGTGAGACTGGTGACCTGATGAAATGTGTGAACATCTTCTGGACTTCACACAACTTTACATGGAGGTCTTTAATCAAAATGTCAGTTTTCACATCCATGTAAACTCTGTTAAAGCCAGAAGCTCATTTACATCTCTAGTCTGTATTCAGGCCACGTCTTTAAAACAGTTTCAGCGCTAGCATTTATTGAAAAATTAGGATTCACGCCAGCATTCTTTCCAGTCGAGCTCTTATTTTGAAAAGCCACAGTTCCAGTCTAGCGGAAGTAGATTATCCTAGGACGCTCAACGGAGCCGAGACAGGCCTCGTTTACATGATGGATCTAAGCCGGTGCACTGGAGAGCTCCACATCGCCGGCGCTGTGACGTCTAAGAAACGCTGTTTTGACCAAAATGCAATCTGGGACGACAAGGAATAGGAGATACAGGCCATTGAAAGAAACGGATAGAATGGATTATTATGGCGACGACGATCTAAGATGAACGATCCAGTGCTGTGCTAACAACACAGCTAACCGGCTAACGTGAGTAGCATTATGGTTCGATCGATCGAATGCACTATAAAAGTGCAATTGGCATTAATCAACGGCAATGGCGCTGAAAGTATTAATGCGCATTGTCCATGTCAAATAATATGCATAAATAACTCTGGCTTGAACGTTATGCGAAGTCTACACCATCGAACGCTATGCGAAGTCTACACCATCGAACGCTATGCGAAGTCTACACCATCGAACGTTATGCGAAGTCTACACCATCGGCACATTTTTCAGCAGGTCACCAATGTCGCCGTAACACCGCCACGCTGGAGTGAGTGAGTTCGAGTGAGCGAGTGGCCGAGATTCGGGGCGTTGGAATTTGTCTCGTTTGTTTTCCCGATGGACGGTTCCTCCCCCTGTCGTCCAAGCTGGCGCCCAGCCAGGTCTGGACTGACCCCTCTCTCTCCTCCTCCTCTCTCTCTCTCTCTAGGTCCAGGCCTGGCCTTCATTGCTTACCCTAAAGCTGTGTCCATGATGCCCATGCCTACCTTCTGGGCTATCCTGTTCTTCATCATGTTGCTGCTACTGGGGCTGGACAGCCAGGTCAGTACCCTGACCATAACCCCCTATGTTAACCCTAACCCTAACCCCCAGAGCCATAGGGTGCGTTCGGAAATGCGCCCTGAACGCACTGGTGTGCTCTCTTGTCGATAAGCCAGGAGACAGATAGGATAAGTTCAGGTAGGATCAGATAGGATGGACCAGGAGACGACGCCCCAGCGTGGAGTAGAGACTCCAGGGGGAACTTCCAAGCCGTCGATCACATTTCCACCGTCTAGTGTAATTCTATCTCCTCTCTCAGCGTCGCTCGCTCTCTGTCGGCCAACAACTTGTCCTGGAGCCAAAACGCCAGCTCAGATATTCTAAATTTGAGCACATGAAAAATACTTCAGCATTCCCATGAGGAGATGCACGCAGTGTTTGCAACGTGCACGCACACGCAGCGTGCGTGTGCTCAGTGAGTGTGTGCACACGCTCACAGTCAGCCGTGGGAAGTATTTTAGGCGTGTGTGTGTTTTGAATAATGCAGGGTTTCCCACATCGTGACACTGAGAACAAATGTTCTCCATTTCATTATAGTTTAACCCATTCTGACCTGAGATCAGATTGTAAAAATGTCTTCTACATCAGTCGTTCTTCGATTTTTTTTCAAAAATAGCAGACCTACAAGCTCGTAGCGTGCCACTCGGTGGCGCGCTACGAGCTTGTAGATCTGCTATTTTTCAATAGCTAAAGCATGACATGAACACCCAAAGGCATGTGACGTGTCAAACTAGGGGGTTTTCATGATTCTGAATCCATTCCAAGTGCACAAAACTCACTCCTTGGTCTACATTCGGCCACAGAGCCACTGTGACGAGGTCTTTGTGATGACGGCTACGACCGGTAATGGCCTTAACTTAGGAGACTGGATGTAATGTGTTGATCAGACCTGTAAGTCTATTGTCACCTCCTTGGTGGATCTGTATCTTAACTGCTGTGCTGTCTGTGTGTCTCAACAGTTCGTGGAGGTAGAAGGCCAGATCACGTCGCTGGTAGATCTGTATCCGGCTCTCCTCAGGAAGGGATACCGACGGGAGATCTTCATAGCCGTCATCTGTTGTATCAGCTATCTGCTGGGACTCACCATGGTTACCAAGGTAACCACACACACACACACACACACACACACACAGCTATCTGCTGGGACTGTCCATGGTAACCACGGTAACGAAAATACACACACACACACACACACACACATCCACCCACCCACGCACACAGTCACCATGGTGAACAAGGAAATGCATGTGTGTGTGTGTGTGTGTGTGTGTGTGTGCGCACACACACACACACACACACACACACACTGTTCTGGGACTCACCATGGTGACCAAAGTAACTACACGCACAGTGACACGCACGCACACACACACAGTATTATAATGTGGTTTTCCATTGAAGCTCCGGGCAGCGCTCAGAACGGAAGAATTTGGAATGCCATTTATTTTCCATCTCCTGTCTTTAAAGTAACGTCTGGACACCTGTTGACCTCTGATGACCTCTGGCTACAGTTGGACGCTGGCCAGCATTCCCCTGAGTCACCCCCCCCCCCCCACGCACCCACAGCCCTCCTATGAGACACAGACTGGTTTCTGAACTGCCCACAGCCCTCCTATGAGACACAGACTGGTTTCTGAACTGACCACAGCCCTCCTATGAGACACAGACTGGTTTCTGAACTGCCCACAGCCCTCCTATGGGACACAGACTGGTTTCTGAACCGCCCACAGCCCTCCTATGAGACACAGACTGGTTTCTGAACTGACCACAGCCCTCCTATGAGACACAGACTGGTTTCTGAACTGCCCACAGCCCTCCTATGAGACACAGACTGGTTTCTGAACCGCCCACAGCCCTCCTATGAGACACAGACTGGTTTCTGAACTGCCCACAGCCCTCCTATGAGACACAGACTGGTTTCTGAACTGCCCACAGCCCTCCTATGAGACACAGACTGGTATCTGAACCACCCACAGCCCTCCTATGAGACACAGACTGGTATCTGAACCACCCACAGCCCTCCTATGAGACACAGACTGGTATCTGAACTGTCCACAGCCCTCCTATGAGACACAGACTGGTTTATGAACTGCCCACAGCCCTCCTATGAGACACAGACTGGTTTCTGAACCGACCACAGCCCTCCTATGAGACACAGACTGGTTTATGAACTGCCCACAGCCCTCCTATGGGACACAGACTGGTATCTGTATAACTAACTGTGTGTAATGTCAGCTCTACTATGTTTAACAGTATAACTAACTGTGTGTAATGTCAGCTCTACTATGTTTAACAGTATAACTAACTGTGTGTAATGTCAGCTCTACTATGTTTAACAGTATAACTAACTGTGTGTAATGTCAGCTCTACTATGTTTAACAGTATAACTAACTGTGTGTAATGTCAGCTCTACTATGTTTAACAGTATAACTAACTGTGTGTAATGTCAGCTCTACTATGTTTAACAGTACAACTAACTGTGTGTAATATCGTGGTCCAGATCTACTATGTTTAACAGTATAACTGTTTCTCTGCAGGGAGGGATGTACGTGTTCCAACTCTTTGACTACTATGCTGCCAGCGGAGTGTGCCTCCTGTGGGTGGCATTCTTTGAATGCATCGCCGTAGCCTGGGTTTATGGTAAGATCTTAAGACACTTAGCAAATTGCCGACTATTAATTAGGACACAGCGTAAGAAACCAACGTTTCGGCAGATGCAACTGCTTCTTCAGGGTATAACTGACACAGAAACAACTGTTTCCTCAGGGTATAACTGACATAGAAACAACTGCTTCTTCAGGGTATGACTGACACAGAAACAACTGCTTCTTCAGGGTATAACTGACATAGAAACAAAGGTTTTTCAGAAAACTCTCAGGATTTAGAATAAATTATTTTACAGAATGGTCCCGAGGTCTAAAATGGTTCTGTTAAGAGCTTCATTCTCCTCCTGGGTTTCTGCTTCGTGAACGGCTCAGAGTGGAACGTTATAGACCAGAGTAATGTTTCAGAACGCTGAGTACAGCGTTGAAACAACAAAGACCTCCTTGTGGGGCTCAGTGGGCGTCTCTGAGTAAACTACGGCTTCCAGGACAGCTTGTGGGGCTCCCTGCCTGTCCGACAGTAAATAACGGCTTCCAGGAGAGGAGAGAAAGAAAGAATATAAAAGGCTGTTTTAAACAAAGACACCGGCCTGTATGTATGCAACTCCTCCTCACAGCCAGTGATGGACAAAGTACACTTAAGCTAAGTGGAGGTACAATGAACAGGCATGTTTGATATCAGTAGAGGTACAATGAGGTAGAGGCAACAAGATATCATAGTTAGAAGTCCAAAACCTAACCTATAAACTTAGCGACAGGCACGTAAACATTTAGACAGAGGTGAAACAACCGCTTACAAAGCTTATGAAGTCAGACGGTAGCCTACCATGTTGTTTTCTCAATGCAGTCTTAGGTCACATTCTCACCAGAGAGCTTTGCTGCGATTAAAACGCATCCTGCTGCGCATTGTCAGAAAGTGCGCTTCGTTTGGCAGGTGTGAAGGCTCATTCGAATCCTAATGCGCAGCAAAGAACCGCATTTTACTCCGAGCAAAAACGGGGGTTTCGCTTCGCTTCCAATCGCACTTGATTACGATTCGGTGCAGGTGTGAATGCTATCCGCAGTAAATAAAGGAAAGGTGAGGAGCTGAACACAGTTGGAGACGGAGAAGGCATATTTTACACAGCGCAAAGATGTCCCGTTACCGTGGATAGACGTGGTCGAATGAGGAGAGTGGAGACTGAAGCCCTGATCGAAATGAGGACGAGTACATTAATCAATTTCTTAAGAAAACACAAACACTGCAGTGCAGTGTAATAGTATTATAGCCTACAGAATATTCTGTCTGTCTGTGCTGTCACTGTGTGGGGACTAGTGGGGAGTAGGAACTTTCATCTCGATAAACTTGTAAACATTTTGCGCTGCTGTCTGTGTTATATCAGTGCGGCTCAGCGCTGTGCCTCCATGCCTTTTAATACTCTATGCTCCATGCCCAAAAGAACAGTGCGTGGCTGCGTGCTTATAGTGAGAGAGCGAGAGAGGGGGGGGCAGTCCCAGACGGCACGACACATATGCACGTTATGAGTATAATTTTATCACCATAGATTTATCATTTCACTGTGTAGGCTAGTTTATGAATGGAACACATTGATAAAGGTCCCCCCTGGTGCGTTTCCAATTGCTGCGGATCATGACAGTGTGAAGGCAAACCGTAGCCAATTAAATATGCAAGAATCCCATTTCTCCTCCCATACGCATTCGAGTCTACCGGTAGTATTTGGTGAGAATGCGACCTTACTGAAGCAGTACTGCGCATGTGGACGGGCTGTACAGTATACAATGTAGTAGTACGTGTCTGTCTTAAGTTTATCGTCCGTAGCTCGCCAGGAATACCTTTACTTTTTGGAAACGATAGTGAGAAAAGGGTTTTCAGAGGGATATCCTGACATCGGAGCTAAGACCATAGAGTGTAAAACAGACGTGTAAAATATCATAGTTAGGAAGTCCAGAACAAGCTATAGTGAACAGGCCTGTTAAATACATATCATTAAGTTATCAAGCCAGTGTTAACAGACATGTTCAAAAACAGGCATGTTAAAAATACCACAGTCCAACGTGGGAAAGCTGGTCGGACACACAGTGGAGACACTGTCTTTTTTACATGCCTAGTAAACATGGTTTTAGAGTCTGGGTTATATAAGTTATACAAGTCTAGGGTTATATAAGTTGTGTAAGTGATGGTGACAGCTAGCCAACACAGCCCTGTTTATAGGAGCACTGCTTGTTGTTTGACTGCAGGCGTTGATTACAAAACAAGTCCTCTCATGTCACTCAATGTTGGTTAATGTCTCACCGCCACAACGCGCCACCAGAACGACAGCTTGTTGATCTGATGGTGTTTGTGGCGTTGGCATGGCATCGCTGCACGCTCCGTCGCTCCCACGTTTAATGTTCCTACATTCTGCTTGCATACTGTACAGTCTGTACACGTTTGGAATGTTTATTCTTTTGATATGGACATCACAACCGCATTGTGCAATTTGTAGCTGCGTTGCCTACAGTGTTTTAGCACAAGAAGTGCTAGAATGTCGTCTCCGACACGCGCGTGTGTGTGTGTGAATGTGTGTCGGATGGAAAACTCAGGATTCTAATGCAAAAGTAGCAGATCTACAAGCTCAAATCGCGGTGCAAAGCGACGCAATTTTGTGCACCGCTGAAGACTACAAAAAGACAAGACCTTTCCTATAAATAATACTATAAATACCCTGTTGTGGCTTATTGCTTTAATCTAAGACTACAAGAACACATGACCTTTCCTATAAATAAAATACCCCCGATATGTTTTGTTTAATGCACAGGCGCTGATAACTTCTACGATGCGATCGAGGACATGATCGGCTACAGACCAAACTGCTGGATGAAATGGAGCTGGACCATCGTCACCCCCGTCCTCTGTATGGTGAGTACAATGTACTCATACATGTACTTATACATGTATACTACAGTACTGTACTACGGTACTATACTGTACAATATAGTCACCCCCGTCCTGTGTATGGTGAGTACAATGTAGCCTACTTATACATGTAATATACTGTACACTAGTCACCCCGGTGAGTACTACTTATACTTTTATCTGACGCCATGTATACTACAGTATTGTACTACATGTGTACTACAGTACAAAACCTCTTAACTCCATTGGACCCTTGTTGTTCTTGAGCTTAGTCCAGTTACCCTGGGTAAACATGGTACCTTTCCTTTCCTTAGTCCAGTTACCCTGGGTAAACATGGTACCTTTCCTTTCCTTAGTCCAGTTACCCTGGGTAAACATGGTACCTTTCCTTTCCTTAGTCCAGTTACCCTGGGTAAACATGGTACCTTTCCTTTCCTTAGTCCAGTTACCCTGGGTAAACTAGTACCTTTCCTTTCCTTAGTCCAGTTACCCTGGGTAAACATAATACCTTTCCTTTCCTTAGTCCAGTTACCCTGGGTAAACATGGTACCTTTCCTTTCCTTAGTCCAGTTACCCTGGGTAAACATGGTACCTTTCCTTTCCTTAGTCCAGTTACCCTGGGTAAACATGGTACCTTTCCTTTCCTTAGTCCAGTTACCCTGGGTAAACATGGTACCTTTCCTTTCCTTAGTCCAGTTACCCTGGGTAAACATAGTACCTTTCCTTTCCTTAGTCCAGTTACCCTGGGTAAACATAGTACCTTTCCTTTCCTTAGTCCAGTTACCCTGGGTAAACATAGTACCTTTCCTTTCCTTAGTCCAGTTACCCTGCGTAAACATGGTACCTTTCCTTTCCTTCGTCCAGTTACCCTGGGTAAACATGGTACCTTTCCTTTCCTTAGTCCAGTTACCCTGGGTAAACATAGTACCTTTCCTTTCCTTTCCCTCAAACTGTCTGCTAAAGCAGCTAACTCCACCACCTCTCCCCCTCTCAAACTGTCTGCTAAAGCAGCTAACTCCACCACCTCTCCCTCTCTCATGGAAGTCATTGACATGTATGCAATATACAGTATGCTAAACGTGACAGATAATTACATCATTGTGCTCTCTCTCTCTCTCTCTCTCTCTCTCTCTTCCCCCCCCCCCCCCCACAGGGCTGCTTTGTCTTCTCATTGGTCAAGTACAAGCCTCTAACGTACAACAAGGTGTACGAGTATCCTGATTGGTCCATCGGTCTGGGCTGGGCTCTGGCCCTGACCTCCATGATCTGCATCCCCATGGTGATGGTCATCAAGATCCTGCAGTCTGAGGGGCCGCTTATAGAGGTAAGATCCTGGGGTCTGAGGGGCCACTTATAGAGGTAAGATCCTGGGGTCTGAGGGGCCGCTTATAGAGGTAAGATCCTGGGGTCTGAGGGGCCACTTATAGAGGTAAGATCCTGGGGTCTGAGGGGCCACTTATAGAGGTAAGATCCTACGGTCTGAGGGGCCACTTATAGAGGTAAGATCCTACGGTCTGAGGGGCCACTTATAGAGGTAAGATCCTACGGTCTGAGGGGCCACTTATAGAGGTAAGATCCTACGGTCTGAGGGGCCACTTATAGAGGTAAGATCCTGGGGTCTGAGGGGCCACTTATAGAGGTAAGATCCTGGGGTCTGAGGGGCCACTTATAGAGGTAAGATCCTGGGGTCTGAGGGGCCACTTATAGAGGTAAGATCCTGGGGTCTGAGGGGCCACTTATAGAGGTAAGATCCTACGGTCTGAGGGGCCACTTATAGAGGTAAGATCCTACGGTCTGAGGGGCCACTTATAGAGGTAAGATCCTACGGTCTGAGGGGCCACTTATAGAGGTAAGATCCTACGGTCTGAGGGGCCACTTATAGAGGTAAGATCCTGGGGTCTGAGGGGCCACTTATAGAGGTAAGATCCTGGGGTCTGAGGGGCCACTTATAGAGGTAAGATCCTGGGGTCTGAGGGGCCACTTATAGAGGTAAGATCCTGGGGTCTGAGGGGCCACTTATAGAGGTAAGATCCTACGGTCTGAGGGGCCACTTATAGAGGTAAGATCGTGGTTTGTCCTTAAAACTTTTCAGACGACTAAAGTATGACTCAAATATTTTATTCAAAAGACTATGAGTAAACTAAATCAAAATTAACATTGTCTGCTCTCTGTCTGTCCCCCTCCCTCCCCCTCCCCCTCCCCCCACAGAGGATCAAGGCGGTGGCGGCCCCCTGTAAGGGCGGGGCCAGCTCTCGGCCCAAGGACTACGGCCCGTCCAAGATGCTCCGGGAGCTGAACGCTCCTCTGGACCCCAACGGGAACACCGGCTCCATGAAGCCCACTCACACCATCGTGGAAACCATGATGTGATCCATCTATCTCGCTCTCTGTGAGAGGACTCATACCTTAGAGTATAAATACTTACACCCTAGAGTATAAATATATATCAATAGAGACGGCCAAGGATTTCTCCTCCCATCCACTTGCATTGAGTCAGATAACTCCTCCCATCCACTTGCATTACGTCAGATAACTCCTCCCATCCACTTGCATTGAGTCAGATAACTCCTCCCATCCACTTGCATTGAGTCAGATAACTCCTCCCATCCACTTGCATTGAGTCAGATAACTCCTCCCATCCACTTGCATTGGGTCAGATAACTCCTCCCATCCACTTGCGTTGAGTCAGATAACTCCTCCCATCCACTTGCGTTGAGTCAGATAACTCCTCCCATCCACTTGCATTGAGTCAGATAACTCCTCCCATCCACTTGCATTGGGTCAGATAACTCCTCCCATCCACTTGCATTGAGTCAGATAACTCCTCCCATCCACTTGCATTGAGTCAGATAACTCCTCCCATCCACTTGCATTACGTTGGATAACTCCTCCCATCCACTTGCATTACGTCAGATAACTCCTCCCATCCACTTGCATTGAGTCAGATAACTCCTCCCATCCACTTGCATTAGGTCAGATAACTCCTCCCATCCACTTGCATTGAGTCAGATAACTCCTCCCATCCACTTGCATTACGTCAGATAACTCCTCCCATCCACTTGCATTGAGTCAGATAACTCCTCCCATCCACTTGCATTAGGTCAGATAACTCCTCCCATCCACTTGCATTGAGTCAGATAACTCCTCCCATCCACTTGCATTACATTGGATAACTCCTCCCATCCACTTGCATTGAGTCAGATAACTCCTCCCATCCACTTGCATTACGTTGGATAACTCCTCCCATCCACTTGCATTAGGTGAGATAACTCCTCCCATCCACTTGCATTGAGTCAGATAACTCCTCCCATCCACTTGCATTACGTCAGATAACTCCTCCCATCCACTTGCATTGAGTCAGATAACTCCTCCCATCCACTTGCATTAGGTCAGATAACTCCTCCCATCCACTTGCATTGAGTCAGATAACTCCTACCATCCACTTGCATTAGGTCAGATAACTCCTCCCATCCACTTGCATTAGGTCAGATAACTCCTCCCATCCACTTGCATTGAGTCAGATAACTCCTCCCATCCACTTGCATTGAGTTGCTCAAAAGCGCATGAGGCGATTTCACAACTCCTTCCGGGTAGGAAGTCCGGGAGTGCATTCTGGGATGGATTGCCCCAATAACATGAACGCGCTGGTCGTTGACTATCATTGCGCCGTTTGCGCACGTTCACGTATGAAACATTCGTTCGCGTGTCACGGACCCAATAATAACATGAACGTGCGCAATGATAGTCAACGGACCAGCGCTGGCTCGAGCTGCAATACCAAATTCGGCCACTATGTCCATTTCGCCTCCGGGTGCCGTCTCTATTAATATATATACTCTAAGGGAATTACACACACATATATATATATATATATACGCACGCACGCACGCACACACACACACACACACACACACACACACACACACACACACCCACACACACAAAGATTGACGTGCTTTCTATGTTATCGTACTTGCTAACTTAGATAGTGGTAGGTTTACATCGTCCTATTATATTATATTATATTCGCACTAGGAATTTTTTCTGGTTTGGTTTCTATATAAAACGAGAGAGAGAGAGAGAGAGAGAGAGAGTTATATATATTGTAATTTTTTTTTTCTCTTGATATTTGTATTTTTTATTTTTTACTATAATATCGTTGATGTCATTGATGTCGTTTTAAGAAACTGTAGCGGGCACTGATCTGAGTTTAGGCAGTATATTATATTGTCGAATAGAACATGTGTTTTTATTTTGGTTCTATGTTTACTACCTTTATCTGTGAATTTATGGAGAGATGGGAGGAGTCTCGCTATGGGAGGAGTCTCGCTATGATAGAGAGGAAGAAAAAAGGTTTTTTCACTTATTATCAAAAGTTCAGTAAAAACTAACTGTGTGACTAAAGATGTAACAGCTGGTAGCAGAACGCCTACTAAAGACGACGTCCGTCCGTCCGTCCGTCCGTACCGCGTTCGTTGTCAAGGTCATTTCTAATCATTCTCCGGTCGGTGTATTTTTGTGTTTTTTTTTTGTCTTTTGGCGATGCTATTGAATGTACCTCCGCCGCTAGCCTCGGACGCTAGCTGCGGACGCTAGCTGCGGACGCTTAGCCGCGGACGCTAGCCACTCCCATCTGCTGGTAGAGTAGATCAGTGGTTCTCAACCTGTGGGTTGGGACCCCCGGGCGGTCCACACATGATTGTTTAAGGAATTCTAGGACCTTTTTAATACCGAAAAAAGACCATTATTACGGCATTAAATGTAATAAACTATAGTATAATTGTTAAACGATATAAGAAAGACCGTGCAGATTAGTTTTTATTTCAGGCTCGTGGCTTGAAAAGGTTTCGGACCACTGACTGAGTGTTTTAAAAGGTAATATAATGTAAATAACAGGCTAGTCACCGCCGTGGAACTGAAAGAGATTAATGATTGTGTATTTGGCTTTGAAAACATGAGTACGTGTTGCAAATATATCTTTGACAACATATTTGGAACATTCTTGAAAATGACAGTACTATTACAAATATGATTCTGACGATGATGCAACATAATTAATATTACAATGACCTTCATGGTTATGGAATGGACTAGGTGTAAATATAGATAAAATCTCTTCTTTGCATGGATGACATCCTTAATGTTATGTTAATAAAACCAGGCTCTGGACTAAATGCACTGAGGACAGAGGAGGCAAGGGGACAGGACTGACCGAGGACAGAGGAGGCAAGGGGACAGGGACTGACCGAGGACAGAGGAGGCAAGGGGACAGGGACCGAGGAGGCAAGGAGACAGGGACCGAGGACAGAGGAGGCAAGGGGACAGGGACCGAGGAGGCAAGGAGACAGGACTGACCGAGGACAGGAGGCAAGGAGGCAGGACTGACCGAGGACAGAGGAGGCAAGGAGACAGGGACCGAGGAGGCAAGGAGACAGGGACCGAGGAGGCAAGGAGACAGGGACCGAGGACAGAGGAGGCAAGGGGACAGGGCAGTGGTGGAAAAAGTACTCTTAAGTTTACTAAGTAAAAGTATCATCGATACTGCAATTTATACTGCAGTAAAAGTACTAAACGTATTGGTATCAAATATCTAAATATCAACAGTAAAAAGTACTAAAAGTATTGGTATCAAATATCTAAATATATAAACAGTAAAAAGTACTAAATGTATTGATATCAAATATCTAAATATCAACAGTAAAAAGTACTAAAAGTATTGGTATCAAATATCTAAATATATAAACAGTAAAAAGTACTAAATGTATTGGTATCAAATATCTAAATATCAACAGTAAAAAGTACTAAAAGTATTGGTATCAAATATCTAAATATATAAACAGTAAAAAGTACTAAAAGTATTGGTATCAAATATCTAAATACATCAACAGTAAAAGTACTAAATGTATTGATATCAAATATCTAAATATCAACAGTAAAAGTACTAAATGTATTGATATCAAATATCTAAATATACCAACAGTAAAAGTACTAAATGTATTGGTATCAAATATCTAAATATATCAACAGTAAAAGTACTAAGTTTAAAATTAAGTTTGAGTAAAGTGTACTTGTGTTTCCACCACTGAAGGGAAGTGGGCATTTAAATATAATTTGTACTCAGCCTGAGATTACAGTACAATATGATGTAATAGATTACAGTCCATCCAGATTACAGTACATTATGATGTAATAGATTACAGTACATTATGATGTAATAGATTAGTCTATCCAGATTACAGTACATCATAATGTACTATAATCTCATAGAATACTGTCCATCCAGTGCATTTTACTGAAAACTCTCCTTTGCACTTTATTCAATTTTAACATGTTAGGGTAGTATTAATTAATACTTATTACATTTTAACATTTTATGGTATAGTATTAATTAATACTTTCTACTAATTTCGTTGGACATTTGCAGTTAAAACAACGAAGTTTTTAAACATAATATTTCAGGGGGAAATTGGTTTTTAGTCAAAACTTTTTTGATATGGTTAACTTTGATATTTGAGTATTAGACACACATCCTGCTTTAAGATTAGGTTAATTCAGGTTTAATATTAAGCAAGAACTGTGAGAATTATAACCTCTTCAAAAAACTAAACTGGTTTTATTTCTGAAAGGTCCAAAGGTCAAAGGTTAATGGTCTGACATCTTCCTTTGTGATCATTTTTAATGAAGTAAAAAACTAAACTAAATTATTACAATTTTATCTCTGAACGGTTCTGACAGCTATTCCTTGTGCAGGGGGGGGGGGGGGGGGGGTCGGTGGCCAATTACAGATAATTCTGGGGGTCCCTGACATGAAATATTGAGCACCACTGATACAGAAACATGAGGTATTTCAGAAAACTGTCAGAATTAAAATTTACATTCTTTAAATTTCGACGTCAGGCATAAATGGGTTAATAAATAGCTGCTCAGGTGAAGGTCCATAACAATAATATTGATAATATATCAATATATATCAAATATTAATATCAATAATATTAATAATAAAAAGTACCACTGGATTTTTACAGCCGCTCAAATGTTGCATTTTTAGTTCAGTTTTCGGTTGAATTTCAGAACTTTGTTTTCTCGTTTGTAATTAAATCACATATGCCTTTTGTAACCATTTTATACTACATTGCATATCATTATAAACTTCACTGATGAATAACTGTTTTTGTGTTTTTGTTTTGTTTTCTGGACACTGTCAGGAATTTGTATACGATAATAAATGTTGATTATTGTGAGCCTGGATTAAAACTTCAGTGTGCGATATTCATCAAAGGATAATGGCCTTGTCTGTTCTCACGGAAATGTTCTAACACATGTGACCAGATTTGACCGAGGGGCTTTTTTTATTTCTTGTTTTCATGTCATGTGAAAGCAGGGAATCATAGCTTCAAATTGACATATTGGTTGTTCAGTTTGACCCACCAGTTTTGGAGATATGGCTTATAGAGTAATGTCTTGCAGAGAAACAGGCTTGAAAGGTTCACTTCTGTGGACTCTAACATTACACCTATAGCATACATGTTTAAGCATTTATTTCATATTTACATGTCTTCTGTGGTCTCTAACATTGCACCTAGCTACATGTTTAAGCATTTATTTCATATTTACATGTCTTCTGTAGACTCTAACATATAGCTACATGTTTAAGCATTTATTTCATATGTCCATTTCTGCTCTGACACTTATTTCAGACATGCTCTGGTATGTGAAGAGTCTGCCTGTGATATATTAATATATATTATTATATTATATTATGTGATATTAACTCATTCTCCTCTGGTGAAAAGCTGCAGGCTGCCTGATGGCAGCCCCTCAGTTAAATCTGGTCACAAATTAAAATTAAACTGTATAATGGAAAACAAATAATTAAATATTCAGGATATGACGAACAATTATCCAGATTGGAAGCATAATTAATGAATTGAGCGGTTGATTGAAGTGAAGTTATGTAAATATGTTTACACAGTTACTGATGCTGCTTTGTCAACCGACAACAAAAAGAGGACATTTAAAAGGAAACAAAAAGCTCTTGAAAAAACAAAGTGTACCAAAGTTTAGTCTCATATCTTCCCCTATATGATGAGATTGCATCATTTCTTTGTAGATTTTTAAAATAAACATATTTTTTTCTGTACATGTGTTGTGTTCTGTGAATAACTCATTATGTATGTAAGCATGAGGTATATCTCGATGTACTGTATATAGTATAGAATCTATAGATGC
The DNA here is from genome assembly GCF_963924005.1 of Protomyctophum bolini. Lineage (NCBI taxonomy): Eukaryota > Metazoa > Chordata > Actinopteri > Myctophiformes > Myctophidae > Protomyctophum > Protomyctophum bolini. Next base: position 392,264 of record NC_137866.1, read on the forward strand.
ATGAGGTATACTTACTTACGCCTATAGCCCAACTTTGGGCATAGGCCACGAACAAGAGCTCTCCAGACATCACGGTCCTGGGCCATCTTCTCCAGCTGTCCCCATGTGTGGCCAGATCTCTTCACATCTGCATCCAGGTCACGGCGCCAGGTGTTTCGTGGTCTGCCTCTCTTCCTTTTCCCTTGTGGGTTCCATGCATGAGGTATATCTCTCTATATATAGTATAGAATCTATAGATGCAACATATCTCCATTTGTTCTTATGTACAATTTACAATTTAAATACAATTAAACATAAAGTAAACATGACATCTTCCCGAGGCAGAGGGGGGGGGGGGGGTCCCTATATGCAGGAGGGCCAACAGGCCTCGGGGGGGATGGGAGGACATTAAAATAAGTTATATAATTATGTAACTACAATTTTAAAAAAATCAAAGAGACAATATGACGTAATGAGGCTCATTATGACGTAAATGTTCCCTTCATTGTTCAATGAGTTTACTAAACAAACACTGAACTAAAAACAAACATTAAACCTGTTTAGGGGAGGGGCTGGCAGAATACAGAAATACAGAATTCCCAGATTTAATGGGTAAAAATGGCCTGTCTTGGTTTTAAAGCCCGCTCACCACGACAAGGTGCAGGCCGAGAGTGGGGACACCCCCCCCCACCCCCCCCCAGCGGGGGTGGGAGAGGGGTGGGGGGAGCAGAGGGGTGGGGGGAGCAGAAGGGTGCAGGCCGAGACGGAGTGGTGATATGTTGACCACTAGTCCCTTCACTGCCAGTGATATGTTGACCACTAGTCCCTTCACTGCCAGTGATATGTTGACCACTAGTCCCTTCACTGCCAGTGATATGTTGACCACTAGTCCCTTCACTGCCAGTGATATGTTGACCACTAGTCCCTTCACTGCACTGCCAGTGATATGTTGACCACTAGTCCCTTCACTGCCAGTGATATGTTGACCACTAGTCCCTTCACTGCCAGTGATATGTTGACCACTAGTCCCTTCACTGCCAGTGATATGTTGACCACTAGTCCCTTCACTGCCAGTGATATGTTGACCACTAGTCCCTTCACTGCCAGTGATATGTTGACCACTAGTCCCTTCACTGCCAGTGATATGTTGACCACTAGTCCCTTCACTGCACTGCCAGTGATATGTTGACCACTAGTCCCTTCACTGCACTGCCAGTGATATGTTGACCACTAGTCCCTTCACTGCACTGCCAGTGATATGTTGACCACTAGTCCCTTCACTGCACTGCCAGTGATATGTTGACCACTAGTCCCTTCACTGCACTGCCAGTGATATGTTGACCACTAGTCCCTTCACTGCACTGCCAGTGATATGTTGACCACTAGTCCCTTCACTGCACTGCCAGTGATATGTTGACCACTAGTCCCTTCACTGCACTGCCAGTGATATGTTGACCACTAGTCCCTTCACTGCACTGCCAGTGATATGTTAGGCAGGCTCTATTAGCTCAAAGGTCAAAGAAAGGAAAAGGTCAAGCCCTCGCGCAGGGAAACCGTCATGTTCAAGTCCGGGGCAGAGGAGGAAAGTTACACGCTATAGTGGAGCAGCTTTAATTACACGCATGTTGAGTTACTGTACACGCATGTTGAATAAAACATGCCTCTTACATGTTGTACACACAGCATAAACATTACAGAGACTTTAGTTGTCACTGTACAATACTTTAAAACGGTTGTCATGTTGCACACACCGCCTCATTGAAAACAATGTATCTCCAACTCCAGCTCGTCTCTCTCCATCCAGGATGACCAGAGCTCCAGAGCTCAGTTTTCTGACCCCTCAATGTCCTAACTCTGTCTTACTCTATGGCTCTGGCCCATTCTAAACACTACGGGTGCGTTCGGTGCGCACCGGGAATGTGGTCAGTTTGTTGAGTGTGGTGGGCGGTGACGTCACAGAGTGCGTTCAGTGTGCCTTATTTACAAACCACCACAGCTGTGACGCAATCACACTGGACGACCCCAGCTTCAGGGTTAGGGTCGCTCAGTGGACGACCCCAGCTTCAGGGTAGGGTCGCTCAGTGGACGACCCCAGCTTCAGGGTTAGGGTCTCTCAGTGGACGACCCCAGCTTCAGGGTAGGGTCGCTCAGTGGACGACACCAGCTTCAGGGGTAGGGTCTCTCAGTGGACGACCCCAGCTTCAGGGTAGGGTCGCTCAGTGGACGACCCCAGCTTCAGGGTTAGGGTCTCTCAGTGGACGACCCCAGCTTCAGGGTGGGGTCTCTCAGTGGACGACCCCAGCTTCAGGGTGGGGTCGCTCAGTGGACGACCCCAGCTTCAGGGTAGGGTCGCTCAGTGGACGACCCCAGCTTCAGGGTAGGGTCGCTCAGTGGACGACCCCAGCTTCAGGGTTAGGGTCTCTCAGTGGACGACCCCAGCTTCAGGGTAGGGTCTCTCAGTGGACGACCCCAGCTTCAGGGTGGGGTCGCTCAGTGGACGACCCCAGCTTCAGGGTAGGGTCGCTCAGTGGACGACCCCAGCTTCAGGGTAGGGTCTCTCAGTGGACGACCCCAGCTTCAGGGTAGGGTCGCTCAGTGGACGACCCCAGCTTCAGGGTAGGGTCGCTCAGTGCGGGCACTCGGCACACCCGGTGCGCTCCTTAGGAATCTGGAGGCCCACATATACATATATCTATCACATATTATGTTGATACTGCCGTATCTAGTTTGGACTGTTCTATATTGCGCACATGTAGCCATTATACTCTCGACAATTACGCAGCAACAACACCTCTCCTCATCCTGTCGTCCCTTCACAATAAAGTGTCTCCCCTTTACCTCCCAATGCCGCACATTTTACCCTGTAGGTTATTAACAGGACATAGGTGTAACTTAACATCGTGGGAGAGAGCAAGGCAGCGAGCGAGAGAGAGAGAGAGGCCAAGGGTGGCGGGGTGTTGACTGACAGTCCGTTGGAGCTTGGAGGCCCCCTCCTGACCGTGGAGGCCCCCTCCTGAGGGTGGAGGCCCCCCCCTGAGGGTGGGGTGGAGGCCCCCCCCTGAGGGCGGAGGCCCGTTTCAGTGTAAACTGGTGAAACATAGCTAGGGCCTCCTGTGGCGCTCGGGGGCACATTTCCGAACACACCCTAAATGCCCTAACTCTGGCCTGCAGTGTAAATACAGACAGACACAAAGCGTCGTTTCACACCATTGTAATTTAATAAAAAGAAATACATTTCTTAAGTTTTAAAATAAATACAATAAAACCCCCCAAAAAATAAATAAGTATATATATATATACTGTATATTATGCAATCTTTAAGTGCTTTTTAAAGTCCCTATTTTAAGTGTCACTGCACACACACTGTAGACGCGTTCAGAACAACATGTTTTACACCCAGAAACCATGCGTACAATAAGTACAATAAGTACAGGAGTAGAAACCTTAGACTGTACATGAGCTAGTAAAGTAGGGAGGCATTGTGCAGAATAACCTGGAGCAGAAAAATAGGCCTCACTCTGTGTACAAGTACTCTGTACAGTACACGTTAAAATACTATGTGTACACTGCAGTACAGCGTTAAAATACTATGTACAGTACAAGTTAAGATACTCGTTTAAAACACCAGGACAGAACATATTGTATATAAAACACACTGCTTTAAGAGATGTCTACAGTAGAGGCTACAGCTGCGAACACTCTTAAACGTGTCAACGTTTGAATAAATAAATATTCTCATGGCGTTTGGAGACGTGTGGCCAGAAGCAAAAGGCCAGTTATGTAATAATAAATGTACACCATGTGTCGCCGCAGGCAGGAGACCGTGGATATCCATAATGTAAATATTTTAATGTGTTTATTTTGCATAAACTAATGCCCTGCCGTCGGTACAACACGTGTCGGGCGGTTAAAGGGTTTTAAATGTGCCTGAGGTTTTTTTTATGAATGTCAAACTGAGGAAAATAAAGATCTTGTGACTAAATATAGTAACGACATACTTTTATACTGGATTTAAAAAGGTCTACGAGGTTGAAAAGTGAAGCAAAGCGACACGGTTCGATCCTTGATTTGTTCTTCGAACAAAAAGGAGGATTCTAATCCAAACGTTCGATATGTGGACGCATCGAGCTTTAGAAACAGTATCAGACTTTAAAACATTATCAAAGACGCTTCGAAAGCAAGAGAGAGAAATTATTCTATTCTATTGTCACAGAACGCTGAAAATATGGTTAATCGTCACAGTTTGGCAGGAGATGTGATTTCACCTCAGAGACACAGATGTGATTTCCCCTCAGAGAGACAGAATGATTTCCCCTCAGAGAGACAGAATGATTTCCCCTCAGAGACACAGAATGATTTCCCCTCAGAGACACAGAATGATTTCCCCTCAGAGACACAGAATGATTTCCCCTCAGAGAGACAGAATGATTTCCCCTCAGAGACACAGAATGATTTCCCCTCAGAGACACAGAATGATTTCCCCTCAGAGACACAGAATGATTTCCCCTCAGAGACACAGAATGATTTCCCCTCAGAGACACAGAATGATTTCCCCTCAGAGACACAGAATGATTTCCCCTCAGAGAGACAGAATGATTTCCCCTCAGAGACAGAATGATTTCCCCTCAGAGACACAGAATGATTTCCCCTCAGAGACAGAATGATTTCCCCTCAGAGACAGAATGATTTCCCCTCAGAGACAGAATGATTTCCCCTCAGAGACACCCTTGTAGATGGGCTCCGTTTGGAGGTTTTAGAGGCCTTTCCTCTGAGCACATTAACCTTGTTTACAGGAGTCGTTTACAGTAGATAGCAGAGAAAAGGAACCCGTTTACAGAAAGACTTCCACCTCTGGGAACATGAGAGAGAGAGAGAGAGAGAGGGGGAGAGAGAGAGGGAATAGCAAACAGGTGTGTGTGTGTGTGTGTGTGTGTGTGTGTGTGTGTGTGTGTGTGTGTGTGGTGCGTGCGTGCGTGCATGCGTAAACACTGACAACAAAAGGCGTACAAAAGGTGTGCAAACATTAGTGTAAAACGAAAGAGAGGAAAAAAAAAAAACAATGTGATATCCAACAATAGTGACTTTTATCCCGAGGACAAAACAGGACGGGATAATGAGAGGAAGCGCCGCGCTGTCTTCTGAGACACACCGACCGCCCAGAGTCTAGATCTGTAGATCTACACACAGAGTCTTACAACCTGCTGATCTATAGATCTACACACAGAGTCTTACAACCTGCTGATCTATAGATCTACACACAGTCTCTTACAACCTGCTGATCTATAGATCTGCTCTGTAACTAATTAAACACGGACCGACGTTTTATAAAAGAGTTCCCAAGCGTTCCTCACAGTGAAGGCGTAGAAAGGGGGATGTTTGGGATTACTTGGCAAGTCCTGGAGAGGTTTCTGAGGTGGCTGAGCAGTCTCCCTCCCAGAGGGGACATGGAGAGACCCCCGGGGCCCCCGGGGACATGGGGAGAGACCCCCGGGGCCCCCGGGGACATGGGGAGGGGCCCCCGGGCTGAAATAATAACCCTGAACTATACCAGAAAACCCACCGTGGTGTGTATGTGTACACACTGGAAAACTACTGTACACACTGTACACACACACACACACATACACACACACACACAGAGCCGAGTATAAACCTAACTGCCCATTAAATATCATTAAATGTGGATTAAGTGTACGGCACTATAAAAACCATATTGTGTTGCTACATGCCTCTGTGTGTGTGTGTGTGTGTGTGTGTGTGTGTGTGTGCGTGCACGTGTGCACGTGTGTGCGTGCATGTGTGTGTGTGTGTGTGTGTGTGTGTGTGTGTGTGTGTGTGTGCGTGCACAGTGGGAACGACTCAGTGAGTTTAGTAAAGTGAGCGAAAACAAAAAGATGGAGAGAGAAAACACCCTGTGCGGAACTTAGAGGAAGGAAGGGGCTTTGTTGTGCTTAAGAGAGAGTGGAGGCGTGTGTGTGTGTGTGTGTGTGTGTGTGTGTGTGTGCGCACGCGCGTGCGTGTATGTGTGTGTGTGTGTGTGTGTGTGTGTGTGTTGTTTGGTTGTCATGGTTGGGGGTCAGAAGGTACAAGGCCCTGGTTATGTAACTCCACATGTGGCTTTGACTTTGGGGCGGGAGCGTGTGTGTGTGTGTGTGTGTGTGTGTGTGTGTGTGTGCCTGTGTGTGTGTGCCTGTGTGTGTGGGGGAGGGGTAGGGGGGGGGGGGGTGGGAGTGGCCAACGGTCTGGCGAGAGAGTGAGAGCTTTATGGTGTGGGTGTGTGTGGGTGTGTGTGTATTGTGATGGTTCGGTGGGAGAGTCTTTCGTGTGCGCTCACACGTGAACATGTGAGTGTGTGAGAGAGAGAGAGAGAGAGAGAGAGAGAGAGAGAGAGAGAGGGAGGTGTGATGAATAAACGTGGAGTCAAAGCATGCATAACGTCTTGTATGGTGGGCCCTGTGACACAGGAACTACATATATGGGCATGGTGTCACGCAGGAACTACACATATGGGCATGGTGTCACACAGGAACTACACATATGGGCATGGTGTCACACAGGAACTACACATATGGGCATGGTGTCACACAGGAACTACACATATGGGCATGGAGTCACGCAGGAACTACATATATGGGCATGGTGTCACACAGGAACTACACATATGGGCATGGTGTCACACAGGAACTACACATATGGGCATGGTGTCACACAGGAACTATACAGTGTAACCCTAACCCTAGTGCCAAAATGCCTCCTCTGTGTCCATCTGTGAGTCTGAGAGGAAACCAAATGAACCCTGGAGAGGTCTATTAACCAAATGGACCCTTCCTTAAGCACAAACCACACCAGTTGCAACTACTTAAAAAAATAATAAACTTAAGGTCAACCACACCAATCAGTGTCATTGGTGTGGTTGGTGTGGTTTGGGCTTTACGGAACCAAATGGACCCGTACGGGTGTGTCCTGCACAAGGCGACGCCATTGGTCGGTCGGTCGGGGTCACAAGGCGACGCTATTGGTCGGTCGGTCGGGGTCACAAGGCGACGCCATTGGTCGGTCGGTCGGGGTCACAAGGCGACGCCATTGGTTGGTCGGTCGGGGTCACAAGGCGACGCTATTGGTCCGTCGGTCGGCGGGGAAGCAGAGCAGCGATGACGATTCGCCGCTCATGGACGAGGACGAGACGTCGAGGTCGTCTCGGGAAGAGGCCGTGGTGTCCGCAGCGCCCCCGGTGGCCGGAGGACTCCTGCTGATCACCAGCTCCAGGCGGTCTCCAGCCGCCGCGATGAGAGGAACGGTCAGACAGCAGTCCATGTCCCGCGTCCTGGCCCCGTTCACCTGCAGGGGGCGATGGAGAGCAGGGCTTTGACTCCAGAGGGCCACTATAGTTCCACACTCACTCCAGAGGGCCACTATAGTTCCACGCTCACTCCAGAGGGCCACTATAGTTCCACACTCACTCCAGAGGGCCACTATAGTTCCACGCTCACTCCAGAGGGCCACTATAGTTCCACACTCACTCCAGAGGGCCACTATAGTTCCACACTCACTCCAGAGGGCCACTATAGTTCCACGCTCACTCCAGAGGGCCACTATAGTTCCACACTCACTCCAGAGGGCCACTATAGTTCCACGCTCACTCCAGAGGGCCACTATAGTTCCACACTCACTCCAGAGGGCCACTATAGTTCCACACTCACTCCAGACGGCCACATTGCAGATTACTGTGGTAGCAAACATAGCCGATCTACCACGAACACATCAATTAATTTAATTATAACCAATAACCAAATATAGCCAATCCATGAGCTCACAGGGCCTCTTTGATGCGTTGTGAGGTCATAGATCTGTTTTCAGCACAACCTTTAATCCTCTGTTAGCTCTGTTAGCAGTGGGTGTGGCTTCCTGGATCCACTGGGAAATCTGCCATTCATTTTCCCCACATAGAGATTCACAAACACATTAGTCCAGAAAACCAGTCACTGCTATATGCTCTATGGACTCTGACCAATGGCCTGCGTAGGGTTAATGTTATTCTTGACCAGTGAGGAACTAACTGGTCCCCATGACACATCGTGTCACATGACACAGGTCACATGACAGGTCATGGACTGTGACCACAAGTTCCTCTTCTGCATTAAACCTGGGGGGAAGCACGTTGGAAAAAACTCTTCTTCTACTGTGAGGAAGTTCCTTTTTGACTGGTTTTGTTCTCCAGTAATCATCTCTCTACGCAGTGGACTCAATGTGGACTTCACAAGAAACCATTATAAAGAAGGATAGAGACCCAACTGGAGCGTTAGTAGTATTTTACTACTTACTACTACTTTTAAACGGTCGTAGGGTCAGTATTACCTGTAGTAAACAGTCGTAGGGTCAGTATTACCTGTAGTAAACGGTCGTAGGGTCAGTATTACCTGTAGTAAACGGTCGTAGGGTCAGTATTACCTGTAGTAAACGGTCGTAGGGTCAGTATTACCTGTAGTAAACGGTCGTAGGGTCAGTATTACCTGTAGTAAACGGTCGTAGGGCCAGTATTACCTGCAGTAAACGGTCGTAGGGTCTGACCCCGGCCAGGTGGGCGGGGCCATCCGGACGGATCATGTTGACAAAAACGCCTTTCTCCAGGAGACCGTCGGACACGCTGAACCCAAAGTCACCGTCCCTGTGCACGGTTACCTGCACACACACACACACACACACACACACACACACACACACACACAATCAACTTGTGTAGAAAATCTACAGAAATATTGTGTTTGCTGCTGCCCACTAACACTAACCCTTTACTAAAACCTTTACCCTTAACTGAGGACTTTGATTCATTTTTTCTTGTGCTGCGGTTTTATAACTTTAACTTTGTGCTTAATGAGATTCCTTTCATGATCTAGTTTTTGTACACAGTTCTTAATGTTTTGAATGACTGCTGTTGTACACACACACACACACACACACACACACACACACACACACACACACACACACACACACACACACACACTGTGTGTCTTCTGGCACATTTCACAACAAGTTGAACAGTTTATCCAAACACACCAGATGACTCTCTGTTGTTCAACTTGTTGAGATGTGCCAGTTAGACACAGAACACAGGACAGGTCCAGACGGGCCTACCGTCCACTGGGCCCCGTTAAGACTGAGGGACAAACGGCTGGTGGATTTAATTGGACTCTGTGTGTCCCAACATGCCCGATAACCGGTTACCAATCAGGTTCAGGTCTATTGTGTATAGATACAGAGTATAAATACAATGACTCAGAGCACTCTCACTCTTACATACACAGGACACACGTGTGTGCGTGCGTGCGTGTGTGTGCGTGCGTGTGTGTGCGTGCGTGCGTGCGTAAACACAGTCCCGTGGCGGTACCTTGTGCAGCTCCAGAGCTGTAGGGGAGAACACCTCCTCTTTCACCCTGTTGTTCAGCCTGGCCTTGGCCTCATGGTGGCGTTGTTCCCTCTTAACGGCCTCATGGTGGCGCTGTTCCCTCTTAACGGCCTCATGGTGGCGCTGTTCCCTCTTAACGGGGCTGATCAGTACAGAGTCATCAGACCTGGTCTCGTCCAGGTAGAGGCTGAGAGTGCTGCCCGTCATGGAGGCCTGGAACCAATCACAGATGAGTTTACTCAAGAGTGTTGCCTCCCATAGGAGAACCAATCACAGATGAGTTTACTCAAGAGTGTTGCCTCCCATAGGAGAACCAATCACAGATGAGTTTACTCAAGAGTGTTGCCTCCCATAGGAGAACCAATCACAGATGAGTTTACTCAGAGTGCTGCCTGTCATGGAGGCCTGGAACCAATCACAGATGAGTTTACTCAAGAGTGTTGCCTCCCATAGGAGAACCAATCACAGATGAGTTTACTCAAGAGTGTTGCCTCCCATAGGAGAACCAATCACAGATGAGTTTACTCAAGAGTGTTGCCTCCCATAGGAGAACCAATCACAGATGAGTTTACTCAGAGTGCTGCCTCCCATAGGAGAACCAATCACAGATGAGTTTACTCAAGAGTGCTGCCTCCCATAGGAGAACCAATCACAGATGAGTTTACTCAGAGTGCTGCCTCCCATAGGAGAACCAATCAAAGATGAGTTTACTCAAGAGTGCTGCCTCCCATAGGAGAACCAATCACAGATGAGTTTACTCAGAGCGGACATTGTTTTATGGACAAACATGACCATAGATTTGTACATTATCTGTGAAAATGCTAAAAGAAAAGCCAGCAATTTTCAAAAAAAAAAAAATCAATCAATGCATCAAAAGCAGTGCTGTGATTGGTGGGTTGTACGTACCTCCAGCTCCCTGAGGATCTCCGATTGGCCGCAGGTCTCCAGGTCCTGCAGGGCCTGGGACCAGAAGCTCTCGTCTCCATGGCAACGAGGGGGCGGGCTGACGAATCTAACCAATAACATGACAGAGGAGGCGGGCCTTAGAGAGGGAGGTGCTGCTGCCTACAAAGCACCATGGGTAATGGAGTTTGTGTTTTGTTTTGTGTTGTCGAGGTCGGCGGAAATGACGGAAAAAAAATAAAGTCCTTTGAAAAAATGGAAAAAAAAAACCTCTCCACAATGAAGGCTTATTGTAATCCTCTCATTGGTGGCAGAGTCGGCCTCGAGATTAAAGCCTTTAAAAGCAGTTCATGTTCTCTCTGTGTTTAACTAAAGGTCACCTCCAAAAAGATGGGATTAGAGGCAAGGGAAACAAAGTCAAGCGTGAAGTGACTGACAGACAGACACAGACGGACGGATCCTTGTGGTGGGAGAGTGTTTGGTGTATTCATGAGGAGAGTGTTTGGTGTATTCATGAGGAGAGTGTTTGGTGTATTCATGAGGAGAGTGTTTGGTGTATTCATGAGGAGAGTGTTTGGTGTATTCATGAGGAGAGTGTTTGGTGTATTCATGAGGAGAGTGTTTGGTGTATTCATGAGGAGAGTGTTTGGTGTATTCATGAGAAGAGTTTCTGGTGTATTCATGAGAAGAGTTTCTGGTGTATTCATGAGAAGAGTTTCTGGTGTATTCATGAGAAGAGTTTCTGGTGTATTCATGAGAAGAGTTTCTGGTGTATTCATGAGAAGAGTTTCTGGTGTATTCATGAGAAGAGTTTCTGGTGTATTCATGAGAAGTAACACAACACGTATATTTCTATAGATGTGGAGAAAAAAAAACACCTGGTGGTTTGACGTTAATAAAGCAGATGAGACACAGAATACCTGAGAAAGAGAAGAAAATGAGAGATAGCAAAGAGTACAAAACAACATGGAACCATGAGTAGTAACACCAGAAGACAACATGGAACGATAAGACAACATGTGACTACATTTGACTGAGGGACTGCCATTGGATTCTTTTGAATTTTCGTTTTTTTCATGTTTTATGAAAGCAGGGAATCATAGCTTCAAATTGACATATTGGTTGTTCAGTTTGACCCTCCAGTTTTGGCTTATAGAGTAATTTCTTGCAGAGAAACAGCGAGTTGAGAAAACAGGCTTGAAAAGGTTCACTTCTGTGGACTCTAACATTACACCTAGCTACATGTTTAAGCATTTATTTCATATTTACATGTCTTCTGTGTACTCTAACATTACACCTAGCTACATGTTTAAGCATTTATTTCATATTTAAATGTCAATTTCAGGTCTGACACTTATTTCAGACATGCTCTAGTGTGTGAAGAGTCTGCCTGTGCTATTTTAACTCATTTTGAAAAAATCCTTCTCCTCTGATGAAAATCTGGAGTTTGCGCGATGGCAAGGTCTCAGTCAAATCTGGTCACACATGACAAGGAAAGAAAGTCATAATTCTAGTTTCAACGTTTGAATTAAAGTAGACAAGAAATGCAACACATCTGACATTTCCTTTGATATTTGAGCTGGCATTTGGACTTACTCTGTAAACAAAGAGATACAAAAATACTCAATGATAAGAAACATGTATAAGAATATCAATGTCGGGCAGAAACCTCCCATCTCCATATTCTAGCTAGACAACTTTTAATTTTTTCATTAAATTAACACTACTCGATCCCACTACAGATTTACACAAAGGCATCAAAAGTAGCAGATCCACAAGCTCAACAAAAATGTGCCACTACTTTTGAAATGAATTCTGGAAAGTAACATTTTTGGTCATAATGAGGTTCGCAGTTTCCACCCGACAGACACCGAAGAGTAGCAGGTGTGTCCACCCAGCCAGGAGTGTCCAGCCCCTCCCACACTAACACTGAGAGTAGCAGTAATGTCCACCCACTAACACTGAGAGTAACAGTAATGTCCACCCACTAACACTGAGAGTAGCAGTAATGTCCAGAGACTCACCCAGGCGTCTTGTCCCATTCCTCCTCTGTGTAGGATCCATCGTAGAGGCCTGTGTGGTGACCATGGGACAGACCCTGGTGGGACAGACCCCCCTGGGGGCCCTCATAGAGGCCAGCATGGTGACCGCCGTGGGACAGACCCCCCTGGGGGCCCTCATAGAGGCCAGAATGGTGACCGCCGTGGGAGCCGGCGTTGGGCTGGCCTCCTCGCTGTTTCGTTCGCCGCCACTCGTTTGGGTTGAGGGTCATGTGGTCATGTGATGCTTTGTGGAGATATGTCCCTGAAGAACAGATACATAAAACAATGCTTAGTCCAAGACCAGAGATACGTCCCTGAAGAACAATACATACAACAATGCTTAGTCCAAGACCAGAGATACGTCCCTGAAGAACAATACATAAAACAATGCTTAGTCCAAGACCAGAGATACGTCCCTGGAGAACAATACATAAAACAATGCTTAGTCCAAGACCAGAGATACGTCCCTGAAGAACAATACATACAACAATGCTTAGTCCAAGACCAGAGATACGTCCCTGAAGAACAATACATAAAACAATGCTTAGTCCAAGACCAGAGATACGTCCCTGAAGAACAATACATAAAACAATGCTTAGTCCAAGACCAGAGATACGTCCCTGGAGAACAATACATACAACAATGCTTAGTCCAAGACCAGTCCATTACCTTCTCAATCTGAGTATCTCAGTCTACACTGGGCTAGCTAACCCTAACCGTAACCCTACCTCTAAACCAGAGTATCTCACCTTGGCTGCCGTAGCCCGCGTCGAACCCAGATCCATCCCAGGAGCTCAGGGCAGAGTCCAGGCTGGGCACGGTGGCCGAGTAGACCTCCGAGTGTTTACTGGTCTGCTGCGAGTCCGTCAGGTCGTCTTCTGGGTCGCTGGAGTAGCGTTCAGCGGCCTGGTGGTCCGAGCTGGGAGGACGCTGGCCGTCCGCCTCTGGGGAACCACACGTTACCGTGTGAGTCAAGGTCAAGGTCAGGTTTAACCCATTCTGACCTGAGATCAGATTCTAAAAAAATGTCTTCTACATCCTGACAGTTTTCCATTCTGACCTGAGATCAGATTCTAAAAGATGTCTTCTACATCCTGACACTTTTCCATTCTGACCTGAGATCAGATTCTAAAAAAATGTCTTCTATGTCAGTTGCTCTTCGATTTTTCAAAAATAGCAGACCTACAAGCTCTACAAGCTCGTAGCGCGCCACCGAGTGGCGCGCTACGAGCTTGTAGATCTGCTGTTTTTGAATAGCTAAACCACGACATGATGCTGACACCAAAATGGTTTAATGTCCCAGGCCGGGAATTTAATTTTACAGCCGATCATAAAAAGCTCTAAAAGACGATACAGTAAAACATATACAATGTAATTCTGCAACACACACACACACACACACACACACACACACGACAAACGAAACGAGCCTATAGCTTTGAGACGTACGGTCGGGGCGTTTCTTGATCTTCAGCGTGACCGACTCCCCGGCCATCTGGAGCAGCTGGATGGCCTCGCTGAGCGGTTTCCCCTTCAGACTGACGCCGTTGATGGCCAGCACCCTGTCGCCCATGTGGATCGCCCCGGTCCTGAGGAGAGAGAGAGAGAGAGAGAGAGACACAGAGTTACACTTCTTAACACAATGTAAGAACTACACACTGTGATGACGGAGCTATAGAGACAGAGTTACACTTCTTAACACAATGTAAAAACTACACACTGTGATGACGGAGCTATAGAGACAGAGTTACACTTCTTTAACACAATGTAAAAACTACACACTGTGATGACGGAGCTATAGAGACAGAGTTACACTTCTTTAACACAATGTAAAAACTACACACTGTGATGACGGAGCTATAGAGACAGAGTTACACTTCTTAACTCAATGTAAAAACTACACACTGTGATGACGGAGCTATAGAGACAGAGTTACACTTCTTAACACAATGTAAGAACTACACACTGTGATGACGGAGCTATAGAGACAGATTTACACTTCTTAACACAATGTAAAAACTACACACTGTGATGACGGAGCTATAGAGACAGAGTTACACTTCTTTAACACAATGTAAAAACTACACACTGTGATGACGGAGCTATAGAGACAGAGTTACACTTCTTAACTCAATGTAAAAACTACACACTGTGATGACGGAGCTATAGAGACAGAGTTACACTTCTTAACACAATGTAAGAACTACACACTGTGATGACGGAGCTATAGAGACAGATTTACACTTCTTAACACAATGTAAAAACTACACACTGTGATGACGGAGCTATAGAGACAGAGTTACACTTCTTTAACACAATGTAAAAACTACACACTGTGATGACGGAGCTATAGAGACAGAGTTACACTTCTTTAACACAATGTAAAAACTACACACTGTGATGACGGAGCTATAGAGACAGAGTTACACTTCTTAAAACAACGTAAAAACTACACACTGTGATGACGGAGCTATAGAGACAGAGTTACACTTCTTAACACTATGTAAAAACTACACACTGTGATGACGGAGCTATAGAGACAGATTTACACTTCTTAACACAATGTAAAAACTACACACTGTGATGACGGAGCTATAGAGACAGAGTTACACTTCTTTAACACAATGTAAAAACTACACACTGTGATGACGGAGCTATAGAGACAGAGTTACACTTCTTTAACACAATGTAAAAACTACACACTGTGATGACGGAGCTATAGAGACAGAGTTACACTTCTTAACACTATGTAAAAACTACACACTGTGATGACGGAGCTATAGAGACAGAGTTACACTTCTTTAACACAATGTAAAAACTACACACTGTGATGACGGAGCTATAGAGACAGAGTTACACTTCTTAACACAATGTCAAAACTACACAAATATTAGAGAGGAGTTCTTCCCAAAGTTTGAAACAAATTTCCCAGAATTCAGAAGTATGACGGAAAGGGAAAGATTACCAGTCCTTCTGGGGGAACAGAAAGAATGTGCAGTTTTGGTTGCAAAAATATGTCAATTCCTGTCACAAGAAAAGGGACAACCAGTAGGACACACATACAGTATGCCATGTTTTATTTTATGCACCACCTGCTTTATTTTATATTATTTTAATTTATTTTTTCATGTCATTGATATTATGTTATGTTGTTGTTTGTAATATCTGTGATTGTGCTTTGGCAACACTTGTAAAACGTCATGCCAATAAAGCCTGTTGAATTGAATTGAGAGAGAGAGAGAGAGAGAGAGAGAGAGAGAGAGAGCGAGCAGTGGATAAGCAACCCGTCTATCGTTCGTTGCGTTGCGACGTAGCCTGAACCAATCAAATAGCAGCGTGTAGATCTCAACCAGAGGTCGTTGTCGGGGTCGGGAATCGAACCCGCGACCAGGACGTTGTCAGCCCCAGGGTGCCCGGACCGCTAGGCTCCGGGTCTCCGGTGAGGTCGGTATTATTTAACTTAACCTACTTGTCCATTCAGTCACTGCTCACTGAATTATTCACGGTGTGGGAGTGTCTGGTGTCTCTGTTGGCGGTCATCCAATCCGTTCTTCATTGTGTCTATTGTCGTCTTAGTTTAGGTAAGTAAGGTTAAGTGAATTTTCTTTATCGTGTCGTCTTAGTTTAGGTAAGTAAAGTCAAGTGATTTTTCTTCGTTTATTGGCCTGGGCTACACCTTTATGGATCTTTTGCTAAACCCACATTGTGTTGTGCGTTCGGGCCTTTCAGCCACACATTTTTACTATAATTAGGCTTAATGCGCCTGCATGGAAACTACACGGATTACACGGAGAGGGGTCAGACTCACCTCTCTGCCAGACCCTTCATGGTGAGACCAGAGGGGTCAGACTCACCTCTCTGCCAGACCCTTCATGGTGAGACCAGAGGGGTCAGACTCACCTCTCTGCCAGACCCTTCATGGTGAGACCAGAGGGGTCAGACTCACCTCTCTGCCAGACCCTTCTTGGTGAGACCAGAGATGACGATGGGGTCAAAGGGCTCCTCAGTGCCAGAGATGGTGATTCCTAACGGACCGTTGTAGCGCTTCAGTTCCACCGTGTAGACGATGGAGTCGGACATCTCTAGTTCATCTGGAGCGCGCACACACACACACACACACACACACACACACACACACACACACACACGCACACACACACACACGTTTTTGAGAATCGGTGGTAGAGGAGGTACCACCTTTAGAAGCGTTTATAACGTCCAAACGAGATGATTGGTTGAGACAGAAAGGTAGGGTCAGGGTTAATTAGGTTTAGAGGTAACCTACCCATGGAGGTAGAGGGAGGGTCAGTCAGGTTTAGAGGTAACCTTCCCATGGAGGTAGAGGGAGGGTCAGTCAGGTTTAGAGGTAACCTACCCATGGAGGTAGAGGGAGGGTCAGTCAGGTTTAGAGGTAACCTACCCATGGAGGTAGAGGGAGGGTCAGTCAGGTTTAGAGGTAACCTACCCATGGAGGTAGAGGGAGGGTCAGTCAGGTTTAGAGGTAACCTACCCATGGAGGTAGAGGGAGGGTCAGTCAGGTTTAGAGGTAAAATACCCATGGAGGTAGGGGTAGGGTCAGTCAGGTTTAGAGGTAACCTACCCATGGAGGTAGGGGGAGGGTCAGTCAGGTTTAGAGGTAACCTACCCATGTTGTCCTCGTCCTTCTGGATGCGTAGTTTGACCATGTCCTCAGCCTGGGTGAGGAGGCTCATGGCGTCCTCCATGGAACAGTTCTCCAGACGGACGCCGTCGATGGCCAGGAGGCGGTCCCCGGGCTCCAGGGTGCCCGTCCTGAGAGACACACACACACACACACACACACACACACACACACACACACACACACATCAATAATAATAATAATAAAACTTTATTTGTATAGCACCTTTCATGACATGAAATGCAGCTCAAAATGCTTTACAGAACAATGGAGAATAAAAGAAAAGCAAGGCAACAACATAAAAAGCAGTAATGCAATACAGTGAGGACATAACAAAAAAATAAAAGTTAAATTAAAAGCAATGTTGTAGAAGTCCGACACAGACACACACACACACACACACACACCCGTTACTATCTCGCGCTGTTTGATCGATTTCAATATTTATTAACAGTTTGCAGAATTACAGTACTACATTTCAAGCACAAACTCAATACAGAGACTGTTAACTGTGAGTGGACGACCCAATAAAGCATTACACTTGTTTACAACAGGGTCCACATTGTTCAATTCATCAAAACATTTAGAGACGTACAAATAGACACTTCTATGTAGTTAAAGAACAGAACAGGATTTCATCATAAAGGAAGCAAAAAGGGAAAAGAAACATATACAGTGAGGGGAAAGGGGCACATCTGTTTAGAAGCGTTTAAATTCCAAACGAGATGATTGGTTGAGACAGAAATGAAGACAGAACAGAAGACGTCTCCAGATGTCTTTTATACGCCACAGTTTTTATTGAGAAAACGTGTGGAGACGTCCTTAGCACAACATGTGTTAAGGGAAACATTTATTATTATGGAAATATGTTGCTTCTGGTTCATTTTGGGGGTGAAATGATGAAGTCATGTGACGTTGTGACGCATTGAGCTTGTAGATCGGCTATTTTCAAAAGATTTTTATACATTATATTTTTTTGTGGCTGGCGGTGGCTCAGGGGGTAGAGCGACCGGATGGGAACGGCAAGGTTCCCGGTTCGATCCCTGTGGGCTCCCCCAGAGTTAGTGTCAAAGTGTCCTTGAGCAAGACTCTAAAATGCTCCTGGTAAAACAATACAATACTCTAAAATGCTCCTGGTACAACAATACAAGACTCTAAAATGCTCCTGGTACAACAATACAAAGATTGTGTTTTTTGTGTGTGTTCTGTTTTCTTACTCCTTTAGTCTTATTATTATTATTATTATTATTATTATTATTATTAGTATGTCCCCTTGCCCTAAAGGGACCACAACAGAAACAAGCCCAACTGCTTTCTTGAGTCTGGATTATTTTGAATTCATTTAATAGTTTTCAATCAATCAATCAAAGTCAGTTTGACAGGAGAGATGATGAGAGGAGCAGAGTTTCTACCACCAGCACGAAGCTCCGGACTGAAGTATGGAAGGAGTCTCTCAGTGAAGGAGCAGCCAGTGAAAGAGTAGAGATTTACTCTGGTCTCCACGTCATAAAAGGAGACCAGACCCTCCTCATAATCCACAAACACTCCCACTGTCTGGAGCTCCTCTCCTACAGGGAGGACGACAGCAGCAGCATAGTACGCATTTCCATTCATCAACCTTATAGTCCAGAAACCATCGTTGGGACTCAGTGTGATTGGTCCCTTCCTGTTGATGGACTCTCTGGCCACTCCTATTGCCCAGTCAGTCTTCCCTCCAACCTGAACCTCATAGTAAAACCTTCCTGAGGAGAAGCATTGTTGTCCTAAGACACAGACATATTTAGTGAATCTCTCTGTGTTGTTTGGGAGATCCTTCCTTACGTTTCCATGACTCACTTGTTTCCCATCCTCAGACAGGATGAGGTGAGGATGTGCTGTGTCAGGGTTCAGAGTTACATCCACCTCATATTTCTGGATGATTTTCAGCTCAACATCACACAGCTGCTTCTTCATCACTTGACTGAGTGTCTTCTCCAGCTGAGACACGGCTGTCCTCACTGTCCCCACATGTGAAGACTGACGGACATTGACCTTTGCCCAGTCCTTGGTGGGTCTCCACCCTGTGTTGTTGGATGTGAAGTTCTGGAGGAGGTGGAGGTGGTCTTCAGAGTGTGAGCGCTGCCTCAGCTCAGAGATTCTCTTCTCTAACTGAGTGATTTCCTGTTTCAGATCTTCGATGAAGCCTTCAGCCTGTTTCTCTGTTGTTTTCTGCTTCTCTTCAATCACACCAATGAGCTCAGCCTGGCTTCTCTCAACACAGCTGATCAGAGCAGTGAAGAGCTGCACACTCTCTGCTGTCACTGTGTCTGCATCTTTCCTGCTGAGTTCTACTGAGCGTTTGACCTCCTCAATCTTCACTTGTCTCTCCTGGATCATCTGCTGGATTTCAGCCTCTGTCTTTGCTTCATATTCTTCTTTCAACTTGTGGTTCCTGAACTGTTGAGCCATCTCAGAAATAAAAGTATTGACGGATACTTTAGGTCTGTTACTGAAGGTTTCTTGACACAGTGGACACTTGCACACATCACTAGTGTCCCAGTAACGTGTGATGCAGGCTTTGCAGTAGTTGTGTCCACACGGAGTGGCGACTGGATCAGTGAACACCTTCATACAGATGGAACACAGGAAGTGCTCTTCAGAGACATGAAGGCTGGCGGACGCCATTTCCACACGCAGAGAATATAAGTGTGAAACACTGGAGATGTTGTTGAAGAACCTTCTTAAACACTGGAGGTGTTGTTGAAGAACCTTCTTAAACACTGGAGATGTTGTTGAAGAACCTTCTTAAACACTGGAGGTGTTGTTGAAGAACCTTCTTAAACACTGGAGGTGTTGTTGAAGAACCTTCTTAAACACTGGAGGTGTTGTTGAAGAACCTTCTTAAACACTGGAGGTGTTGTTGAAGAACCTTCTTAAACACTGGAGGTGTTGTTGAAGAACCTTCTTAAACACTGGAGGTGTTGTTGAAGAACCTTCTTAAACACTGGAGGTGTTGTTGAAGAACCTTCTTAAACACTGGAGGTGTTGTTGAAGAACCTTCTTAAACAATGGAGGTGTTGTTGAAGAACCTTCTTAAACACTGGAGGTGTTGTTGAAGAACCTTCTTAAACACTGGAGGTGTTGTTGAAGAACCTTCTTAAACACTGGAGGTGTTGTTAAAGAACCTTCTTAAACACTGGAGGTGTTGTTGAAGAACCTTCTTAAACACTGGAGGTGTTGTTGAAGAACCTTCTTAAAACCCGATCGACTAGAACAGCACAATAGTATTAATATATATATTACAATATTTAGCTCCAAGAGTTCTTCCTTCTATGTATGACATTTACAGGTAGGCTCCGCCTCTTTCCGTGTGCCCTGTGACCTTTTAAGTCCAGCCGAGTCAAATGTCACGTCGTCAACAATGACGTCATCGTATGTGACGTCACTTCTGTCCATATATGGACTTCCACACGGCTCCCAAACCCGACACGAAGTGTTCGGACCGCGGATGTATTCTAATCAGTAGGGAGGGGCGGGGCCTAATATGTATGCTAATCAGCAGGGCGGGGCCTAATATATATGCTAATCAGTAGGGCGGGGCACTAAGATGTATGCTAATCAGTAGGGAGGGGCGGGGCCTAAGATGTATGCTAATCAGCAGGGTGGGGTGGGGCCTAATATGTATGCTAATCAGCAGGGTGGGGCGGGGCCTAAGATGTATGCTAATCAGCAGGGTGGGGCGGGGCCTAAGATGTATGCTAATCAGCAGGGTGGGGCGGGGCCTAAGATGTATGCTAATCAGCAGGGTGGGGCGGGGCCTAAGATGTATGCTAATCAGCAGGGTGGGGCCTAATATGTATGCTAATCAGGTGAATGGGTGAATGTAATGCACTAATCTATGTAAAGCGCCTTGGATAAAGGCACCATTATAAATGCACCATTTAACCATTAATTGTAAAGCACTTTGAGCACTTGGAAAAGCGCTATAAAAATGCAATTCATTATTATTATTATTATTACCAGTAAGACGCGCAAACGCGGGAAGCGAACGCAGCTGAGACCCTGCAGATCATGTATGTCTGTGTGTCTGTCCCGCTGTTACTATGTGGACCTGGCCCCTTTTGTGCCCATATATGGAGCTGAGTGGACCTGGCCCCTTTTGTGCCCATATATGGAGCTGAGTGATTGCTGATGCAACACATTTGGATAGTGGGACAGACACACGGACAGACAGACACACACACAGACATGATCTGCTAGGTCTCATAGTAAGTGCTCACTGTGTTCGCAATAAGAGAAGCTGTGACTCTCAACCCGGGGGTTTAATTTCAAGGACCCCCAGTTTGACATGCATTAAGTCTACGGACCCCCCATTTAATGGCATTTCTATCTCTGGGGGACCCCCAATTTATATTGTAAAAAATCACTGTTTATTTAACTCCCGAGAGCGGTACAAATGGAACCAAATGGCCCCTTTCACCAACCCCCCCCCCCCCCAGCCTGGTTTGTGACATCATCCAATAAGCCCTATTAGTGTCTTCATGTCAAAGAGGGATCCATCAGCCAGGTGACACTAATGCTCACACACACACACACACACTAATAGCCCTAATGCCCCAGAGTTTAAATGCCGCTCGCTCGCAAACCAACAATAACCCCGATCTACAAGCTCACAGTGTGTGGCGTGTGGCGGCGCGTGGTGAGCTTGTAGATCTGTCCTGTCCAGAACAGCCGTGTCTGTGTGGTGTCTGCGTGGTGTCTGCGTGGCGGCTTAGAGAGACGAAACAGAGCGCGGCTATTCTGGGTTCCGGCGACCGCCGGCCGACCCGCCGCGGTGACCACGCTATTACCGCCGCGGTGCGAGCAGCGACCACGCTATTACCGCCGCGGTGCGAGCAGCGACCACGCTATTACCGCCACGGTGACCACGCTATTACCGCCGCGGTGCGCGCAGCGACCACGCTATTATAGCGCTGAGTTTAAAACCCATTCAGGGCCGGGAACGCCTTTTGGTGTTTTAACCCATTTTGGTGGTTTTAAACATTGTTATAATTTAGGTATTGAAAAATAGCAGATCTACTGAGTGGCGCGCTGAGAGCTTGTGGGTCTGCTATTTTTGGAAAAATAATTGTGAAAATGTGGTACAAATTTGGAATATATATTTTTTCAGAACGAACGTTTTTAACTCAAATCTTTGCTTCTGGGGGAGGGTCCCTGGAACAACATGTTTTCAGATGGGGTGATTAGTAGACTTGGGTGCAATAAGCAGGGAGGCATTGAGGTGACTCTGGGTGCAATAAGCAGGGAGGCATTGAGGTGACACTGGGTGCCAATAAGCAGGGAGGCATTGAGGTGACACTGGGTGCCAATAAGCAGGGAGGCATTGAGGTGACACTGGGTGCCAATAAGCAGGGAGGCATTGAGGTGACACTGGGTGCCAATAAGCAGGGAGGCATTGAGGTGACTCTGGGTGACAATAAGCAGGGAGGCATTGAGGTGACTCTGGGTGACAATAAGCAGGGAGGCATTGAGGTGACTCTGGGTGCCAATAAGCAGGGAGGTATTGGGGTGACTCTGGGTGCCAATAAGCAGGGAGGCATTGAGGTGACTCTGGGTGCCAATAAGCAGGGAGGCATTGAGGTGACTCTGGGTGCCAATAAGCAGGGAGGTATTGGGGTGACTCTGGGTGCCAATAAGCAGGGAGGCATTGAGGTGACTCTGGGTGCCAATAAGCAGGGAGGTATTGAGGTGACTCTGGGTGACAATAAGCAGGGAGGTATTGGGGTGACTCTGGGTGCAATAAGCAGGGAGGCATTGAGGTGACTCTGGGTGACAATAAGCAGGGAGGCATTGAGGTGACTCTGGGTGCTATGCAGGGAGGCATTGAGGTGACTCTGGGTGCTATGCAGGGAGGCATTGAGGTGACTCTGGGTGACAATAAGCAGGGAGGCATTGAGGTGACTCTGGGTGCTATGCAGGGAGGCATTGAGGTGACTCTGGGTGCTATGCAGGGAGGCATTGAGGTGACTCTGGGTGCCAATAAGCAGGGAGGTATTGAGGTGACTCTGGGTGACAATAAGCAGGGAGGTATTGGGGTGACTCTGGGTGCAATAAGCAGGGAGGCATTGAGGTGACTCTGGGTGACAATAAGCAGGGAGGCATTGAGGTGACTCTGGGTGCTATGCAGGGAGGAGGGAGGGAGGGAGTGCTCAGGACGGACACTCTAACCGCTCATCCACTGAGCTGGCTGCGCTCCATCTGCTCACTGATCAATATTTCAGAACGTGCGTCGTGCCAGACTCGGGTTCCAATTCCACATGAGAAAGTTACACAACTTTAAACGGAACCATTTCAGAACAGGTACCGTGTAAACCAGAGGTCCGGGGACCACCGGGGGTCCGTGAGGAGCTACCAGGGGGTCCGGGGACCACGGGGGTCCTTGAGGAGGTACCAGGGGGTCCGGGGACCACGGGGGTCCTTGAGGAGGTACCAGGGGGTCCGGGGACCACGGGGGTCCTTGAGGAGGTACCAGGGGGTCCGGGGACCACGGGGGTCCTTGAGGAGGTACCAGGGGGCTCAGATGGGTCTGAGAGGCTAAATATCATCAGGTGGTGGTTCCGTGGCTCAGATGGGCTCAAATTCAGAATAAACTAGAAATGCACTCTGTCTGTCGAGCTGCCAACCTTCACACCAGTACGCCATGAAAGGCCTACTTGTGTGCAAGCAGAGCGCGCTCCCACCCATCCATATGATGATGAAGCAGAGCCCACCCATCCATCCATATGATGATGAAGCAGAGCCCACCCATCCATATGATGATGAAGCAGAGCCCACCCATCCATATGATGATGAAGCAGAGCCCACCCATCCATCCATATGATGATGAAGCAGAGCCCACCCATCCATATGATGATGAAGCAGAGCCCACCCATCCATATGATGATGAAGCAGAGCCCACCCATCCATCCATATGATGATGAAGCAGAGCCCACCCATCCATATGATGATGAAACAGAGCCCACCCATCCATATGATGATGAAACAGAGCCCACCCATCCATATGATGATGAAGCAGAGCTCCCACCCATCCATATGATGATGAAACAGAGCCCACCCATCCATATGATGATGAAGCAGAGCCCACCCATCCATATGATGATGAAACAGAGCCCACCCATCCATATGATGATGAAGCAGAGCCCACCCATCCATCCATATGATGATGAAGCAGAGCCCACCCATCCATATGATGATGAAGCAGAGCCCACCCATCCATATGATGATGAAGCAGAGCCCACCCATCCATCCATATGATGATGAAGCAGAGCGCGCTCCCACCCATCCATATGATGATGAAGCAGAGCCCACCCATCCATATGATGATGAAGCAGAGCCCACCCATCTATATGATGATGAAGCAGAGCCCACCCATCCATATGATGATGAAGCAGAGCCCACCCATCCATATGATGATGAAGCAGAGCCCACCCATCCATATGATGATGAAGCAGAGCCCACCCATCCATCCATATGATGATGAAACAGAGCCCACCCATCCATATGATGATGAAGCAGAGCCCACCCATCCATATGATGATGAAGCAGAGCCCACCCATCCATATGGTGATGAAGCAGAGCCCACCCATCTATATGGTGATGAAGCAGAGCCCACCCATCCATATGATGATGAAGCAGAGCCCACCCATCCATATGGTGATGAAGCAGAGCCCACCCATCCATATGATGATGAAGCAGAGCCCACCCATCCATATGATGAAGATGAAGATGATGAAGATGACACGTACCTGTGAGCGATGCTTCCCTTCCTGATGTCGGAGATGATCAGAGGCTTGCCTGGTTTCCTACATGCTGTGGAGACATAATGACATCATGATGACAGAGATGATGTCATGCTGTGGAGACATAATGACATCACCTACGGGTCCATTTGGTTTCCTATAGGGCTCCATTTTGGTCACCGCTAAAACCCCTTATCCCTAAACTTCTTCTTTACAAATATATGCTAAACCTTTTTGAATAGTTAAAATGGCCAGTTCTACAAGCTACACAACGTGTCAATGTAGATTGACTAGTTGGAACTATTCAAAAATGTTTTTCAAAATAGTAAAAAAAAAAAAGAAAGGCAAAGACGTTTAGGGATAAGGGGTTTAGCGTTGACGGAGAATGGAGCCCATAATGAGCAAGAGTTAAATTATTGTTAAACATCTGCATAAACATCTGCATTACTACAACATCCGGAATTGTGGACTAAATATAACGATAACAATGTAATCCAAGTCTTGGGTGTGAGCATTATTTGACATGCATAATTAATGAGCTGCTTCATTGCATTTAAATGACATCACAGACTTCCACTGATCCTAAAAGAGACGTGTACAGGTCTGTGTTGGTCTAACGTAGAGCAACGCTGCCCCCTAGTGCCTGTGTTTGGTATAACTGTGTTGGTCTAAGGTAGAGCAACGCTGCCCCCTACTGCCTGTGTTTGGTATAGCTCACCACTGATGGAGATGCCCAACTCCACTCCTCTCCTCTTGGGTAGTTTGACATGGAATGTCCCACTGCTGGGAACTACAGACTCTATGGGACAACAGACAGACAGACAGGTAGTTTACTGCTGGGAACTACAGACTCTGTGGGAGAACAGACAGACAGGTAGTTTACTGCTGGGAACTACAGACTCTATGAGAACAGACAGACAGGTAGTTTACTGCTGGGAACTACAGACTCAGGGAGAACAGACAGACAGGTAGTTTACTGCTGGGAACTACAGACTCAGGGAGAACAGACAGACAGGTAGTTTACTGCTGGGAACTACAGACTCTGTGGGAGAACCATTGTGTTTGTTGTCATGATTTGTTGACATGAACAGTTGTCTTTGTCTGAGGCTTAAAAGGTCTGTAACCCGTTTTGGCCGGACGTCGAAATTAAAAAGAAATCTTCAAAATCTTGACAAATTTCTGAAAAACCTCATGTTTCTGTATCAGTGGTGCTCAATATTTCACGTCAAGGACGCCAAAGATTATATGTAATTATGCCTCCGCCAAAACCCATCTGAAAACGTGTTGTTCCAGGGACCTCCCCAGAAGATACGAGTTAAAATGTTCACTCTGTAATAACATATATTCAAAGATTTGAGGCACATTTTCACGATAAAGAAAATATAGCAGACCTACAAGTTAATAGTGCGGCACTCGGTGCCGCACTATTAACTTGTAGGTCTGCTATATTTCATATATAACATATATAGTATAGTATAACAGTATAGTACTTAATACTTAAAACAAATACTTAAAACACCAAAAGGGGTTCCCGCGCAAAATGGGTTAAATAAATACTTTATTAATGCCACAGTATACACTATTTAAATGATAGATATGGGGTCAGGACAACGAGGCCTTTTCGTGGAGGGGTCAGAATGACATTTGGACTTGGACTGTTTTTCGTCTGTGGTCAGAAATGTAATGGGGAATTCCCTTTGATGATGTAAAACAAACAGTGACAAAACAAACATGAAATGCCAAACTCCACCTCCAGAGCGACCCGATTGGCTCAGAGCAGTACCTGCCACATCAAACTCCACCTCCAGGGAGACCTTATTGGCAAGAGCGGCGTCCCTCAGCAGCTGGTGAGCCTCTTCTAGCGTCCCATCCTCTGTGGGGACGCCGTTGATTGACAGCAGTCTGTCCCCAAGCTGGAGGAGACCACACCTACGCACGCACGCACGCACACACGCACACACACACGCACACGCACACACACACACACACACACACACGCATGCACGCACGCACGCACGCACACACACAAAATTGATTAATTATTCATGAAGGTTAATTAATTATTCATGAAGGTTGCATGGACGCTGACAGAGACGACATCATGTCCTCGTCACATGACACCAAGCGCTGCGTGCCAATTGGTTCATCTTACATGGCGACGCTCGTCCACTGGACCAATGACGAGTACTCGTTAATTGGGCCGTATCATATCACTGGAAGCAGATCTATCGCCCTGCCCGGGAGCCAATCAGAACATCATACGACATAATTTAGAGCTAGTCATACGTATACTATATACATAATCAGTCAAATAAAATAGCAAATTGTGCCTGATCTGCTGGGACCAGAGTACGTGGTGTGTGTATATGTATGACTAGCTCTCAATGATGACGTAAGACATATGGTCATTTATGTAATCTGGTCCCAGCAAACCAGGCACAAATCTGCTGTTTTATTTGCATACGCATCAAGTGGCGGGTTGGCTGGCACGGTTTTTGGCGCAAAGTAACCACAGTATACTGCTAATCAACTTACAACTACATACTCTATATAGCAGGGGTAGGCAACCTTTGGCACTGGTGCCAACCTTGGCACAAAGGAGGGTGATCACTGGCACACTGGCATGGAAATAAAATAAAATACCGGTAAATAAACAATTAAAAAAATTTAGTCAAATAAATTAATTCACTCATATTTGTTATGTAAATTACATCCTGCACATCATTGTACATTCATTAAAAACTGTGAACTCTGACTGGGGGAGGGAGATAGGAGGGCTCTGCTCAGAGTCTAATGATCATTATAACAATGTGAAATAATATTTAACAAGGGAAAAAGTTATATTCATGGACAATCAAAACATGTTGTGTCATTAAAGTGACACACTGACTATCTAGAAACTAAAAACATGGCACTTTGTTTCAAAAAGGTTGCAGACCCCTGCTATATAGTATATGTATATGTATGTCTTACGTCACCTTGATGTCAAGATTAGGCTTTAAACAATTAAATACAAATCCAACTACAGATTACGGAAGTATTTTAGATCATGTATATTTTAACAAATGTGAAAGTATTATTACAGAAATTGAAGTTAGAGACACATATTACTCTGATCATGATTTAGTATTAATATCACTATAGTCCAAGATGAAATACATTTAAAACAATTGACAATTTAGAATAAATAATAGAATAATTATACTGTATAACATATTTTAATTCAGTTTATATACTTTTTTTTCCATCACATATCAATGATTTATTTCTCTTTAAAAAACTAAAAAGGGATCCAGAATATATCTACATCGATAAAACTGTATTTCTTATATAGATAGAAACTTGAACCATACTTAATAATACTAGGTGTTTATATGCATAAAGTAGGTAGGTAGCAAATAGTTACACCTAATAATTAGACATTTCAAACGTTCCTTCACAGAGATACTGAGATTCCACAGTTTACAGCGGTCGAAAGTACTTGCGTGCTCTGCCTGCACACTAGTTGGCCATTTATGGCCTACTAGTGTGCAACAAGCAAGTATGCACTCGACAGAGTGCAGTTCTAGTTTTATATATTTTGTAAGGAGGGACAGACAGTAGGCCAACAGGAAATGTTTTTCTTTCCAAACAGTACCGGAGGTTGCTCTCGTTTCAAGGTGACTAACTCTGCTATTGTTTATTGTGTGGTGTCCATGCATGCGTGAGTGCGTGCGTGCGTTGCGTTGCGTTGCGTTGCGTGCGTGCGTGCGTGCCTTTGCGGTATGTTCGTTCGTGCGTGCGTTGCGTTGCGTTGCGTTGCGTTGCGTTGCGTTGCGTGCGTTG
The DNA here is from genome assembly GCF_963924005.1 of Protomyctophum bolini. Classification (NCBI taxonomy): domain Eukaryota; kingdom Metazoa; phylum Chordata; class Actinopteri; order Myctophiformes; family Myctophidae; genus Protomyctophum; species Protomyctophum bolini. The sequence goes on from NC_137866.1 coordinate 420,857, forward strand.
CGTGCGTTGCGAGCGTTGCGTTGCGTGCGTGCGTGCCTTTGCGGTATGTTCGTTCGTGCGTGCGGTGTGTGCCTACCTCTCGGCCGGGCTGTCCGGCTCCAGGAAGCGGAGGACCGGGGGAGCGGACAGCGTCTCCGTGGCGAACACGCCTCCCTGCAGCTGGACCCCGAAGCCCGTCAGAGGGTCTCCTCTGAGGACCACCTCACTGGACTCTATGTGGACCACCTGCCCCCCGGGACCCACCGAGGAGGACGCTAGAGACACTGGAGAAGAGAGGAGAGGTTAGGACTAGACACACTGAGGAGAGGAGAGGACTAGACACACTGAGGAGAGGAGAGGAGAGGACTAGACACACTGAGGAGAGGAGAGGACTAGACACACTGAGGAGAGGAGAGGAGAGGAGAGGAGAGGTTAGGACTAGACACACTGAGGAGAGGAGAGGAGAGGACTAGACACACTGAGGAGAGGAGAGGAGAGGACTAGACACACTGAGGAGAGGAGAGGACTAGACACACTGAGGAGGACGCTAGAGACACTGGAGAAGACAGACAGACAGACAGACAGACAGACAGACAGACAGACAGACAGACAGACAGACAGACAGACAGACAGACAGACAGACAGACATGCCTGAAGTCAGTGATACACAGGTTGCATCACCGGTTGCTGGGGGTGGGTTGGGGGGGGTTAAACATCTTTGTATCCTTATTTAATCCCCCTACAGAGGTCAGAGGGTGTAAGGTACCTGCTATACATACTTTATTTTAGCGGCAGGCCACCAGGAAAGGTCCGGGCCTGCTGCCGTTCTGCCCTCATGATAATGTCACTGTACCTGGATCAGTATCAGTGAGTGAGAAATAAACCCTCTTCTATCTTAAATCCTTTTGCCAGCATCATTTTTGTAAGAGCAACAAAGGGTTGCATGTGTAGTTTGTATAATGTATGATGTTCTGTAGAAGTGGTGGTATTATTAGGGCTTGTTTGTTAGTGTGTGCCTCGACGGAGCGGGCGGTAGAGTTTCTGCTATCTGTGTGCTGGTTGAGTGGTTGTGGTGGGCCGGCCGGCTGGGCTGGGCCAAATTTGTGCGAAAACGACAGGACCGGATTTTTTGTCCCAGTCCAGCCCTGGATGGACTGGCAGCAGGATATTGCTTTACTAAAAAACGAGCGCTTTATAAGTTCCAAACTTACCCTACCCCCATTTCTGTAGACTTAGATAGCACTTGATACAGATTTATTAGCATGTTATGCCCATCTTAGCACAAAAGGTGGCATTCAGGGCATTTGCAATCCGGGCTCCCAAACTATGGAATGCCCTACCTATTCATTTAACCCATTCTGACCGGGCACCCATTTTGGTGTTAGCATCATGTTATGCTTTATCTATTGAAAAATAGCAGATCTACAAGCTCATATAGCGCCACCGAGTGGCGCGCTATGAGCTTGTAGGTCTGCAATTTTTGAAAAATCGAAGAACGACTGACATTTTTAGAATCTGATCTCAGGTCAGAATGGGTTAAAAACCCACCTTTACGTTAAGGCTTTCTCTTAATTTTCCTTTTGCATAATACTCTATTTTTGTGTGTATATATGCTTCTATGTTGTCCACTTATTGATAATCTTGTTGTAGCTGTGACTACGTTGTTGTTGTTGTTGTTTTTATCCTGTTATGTAAAGCACTTTGCGACTATGTCTTGAAATGTGCTATATAAATAAATTCATCATCATTATCATTATGTAGACAGCACTATGATTGCATTGTATGTAGTCATAGCACGTCATAGTACATATGTATAGCATAGTATAGTATATATGTATAGTTTTTGTTTTCCGCTTGGATTATTTTTGGAGCCTCAGTTATTTTTGGAGTTTAACTACTATTATTTGGAGTACCTTTTTAAAGGGAAGTTTCAGTTAATTTACTTTGTTTTGGGGAAGAGTAAAACCCGGATTTTTGTTCCAGAGTTTTCTTTTGGGTTGATAATTGACGGAACTGAACTGAACTATTTATATTGAATTCCCCTGACATTCCTTCAATATAAGAACAAGCGAACTTTGAATCTCGGTGTGGTGTCTATTTCTTGTTGTGAATTGTTGTGATATTCCTCCTACTATTATTATTATAATACTATTTTGTGCATTTAAGAGTTTACTGACAAATGATTTATGATTCATGGTTTCCCACTATATGCATTTAAGGGTTACAATTTACAATTTACAATTTAGGCATTTAGCAGACGCTCTTAATCCAGAGCGACTTACATTAAGCAAGAACAAAAAAGCATGGGAATACATCACATAAAAGCATTTATCATGAAACATGCGTAAGCTAAGAAAGTAACAGTGGAATATCTATATAATGAAACTATACAGTGTTCATGTGTGGGTACATGCACCCTTTGTAGGGTTTGATTTATATAATAACTTTATTGTCAGGCCCCGCCCTGACTGGCACCCCAGAAAACCACTAACAGGTACCAAACCGCTACAAGTTTCATTATATAGATATTCCATTGTTACGTTCTTAGCTTACTGTAAACTCTGATAGCGAGAGGGATGCATGCGGTGTGCTAATGGTCACCAGTGACAGGCCTATTGAACTTTAATAATAATAATAATAATAATAAACTTTGACGTACGAGAGCTCTTGTGGTCCTTGTTCCTGCGGTTCCTCCTCCTGGCGGTGGAGTTGCGGGGGGAGGTGGGGGGGCCCACGGTGGGGGGTCCGGGCAGCGCGGGGCAGGGCAGCGTGCTGCTGCCCTGGGAGCTGAACCCGGAGGTGACCGTCGACGAGGGGGAGAACCCAGCGCTGACCACCGCTGGAAGGAAGAGGACAACCACACAGAATCAGAATCACATCACATTACAGTAACATGGGGTGAAATTATTGTTTGTGCAGCAGCTCATCATTGCAGTTAAAAGAAAGAAAGTGCATATTAGTACATGACCAATCTACATGGTACAATGTGTATGCATATAAAAAATAATTAAGTAAAGTGATGTAGCCTATTACTCCAGTTTTGGCATCACTGCACTGGCTTCCGGTTGTTTTTAGGATTGATTTTAAAATTATTTTACTTGTCTATAAAGCTCTCAATGGTCTCGCACCTTCCTACCTACATGACTGCCTGCCTAAATATGTCCCAAACCTAAACCGCCCCCTAAGGTCTTCCACTGCTGGCCTGCTCGCTTTGCCTAAAAGAATGGCAACTAAAAGATACGGGGAAGCAGCTATTTGCTTCTACGGGCCGTCGGCATGGAACAAGCTCCCACTGTACCTTCGACAGGCAGCCTCTGTAGACATTTTTAAAGCTCAGCTCAAGACCCACTTCTACAACATTGCTTTTAATTGATATTTTATTTATTTTTTGTTATTCATGTCCTCACTGTATTGCATTACTGCTTGTTTTTTAATGTCGTTGCCTTGCTTTTCTTTTATTCTCCATTGTTCTGTAAAGCACTTTGAGCTGCATTTCATGTCATGAAAGGTGCTATACAAATAAAGTTTTATTATTATTATTATTATTATTATTATGTGTATATACAGAGTAATCTCTACTAAAGGAGACCAGTTCAGTTCAGTCTGTGCGGCGTCACCAGTCCTAGCTCTTGTTCTGCAGTCTAATTGCTGACAAGTAGAAACTGTCCCAGAGTCTGGAGGTGCTGCTCTTGACAGGCATGCAAACAGGCCCAAGGTGAAAAAGGTGACAGTGTGCGGGGCCAACGCTGTGCCGCGGGCAAAACCGCGGCGCAAATCTTTTAAGCGTTTATCGGTACTAAACCCACTTTGGGGGGGGGGGGGGGGTGTCATGGGGGACAGTATATACTACACTGTACTGTACTAGCCCTCCTCCCGGCCTGTGTGTCTGTGTGTTAGGCTGTGCAACAGTGACACTTGGTGGTGAACAAATGCTATAACGCTATGTTTCGTGCTCGGACACAGCCAGGGACCCAGGGACACAGCCAGGGACAGACCCAGTGACACAGGGGCAGCCAGGGACAGACCCAGTGACACAGGGACAGCCAGGGACAGACCCAGTGACACAGGGACACAGCCAGGGACACATCCAGGGACAGACCCAGTGACACAGGGACAGCCAGGGACAGACCCAGTGACACAGGGACAGCCAGGGACAGACCCAGTGACACAGCCAGGGACACATCCAGGGACAGACCCAGTGACACAGGGACAGCCAGGGACAGACCCAGTGACACAGGGACAGCCAGGGACAGACCCAGTGACACAGGGACACAGCCAGGGACAGCCAGGGACAGACCCAGTGACACAGGGACACAGCCAGGGACAGACCCAGTGACACAGGGACACAGCCAGGGACAGACCCAGTGACACAGGGACAGCCAGGGACAGACCCAGTGACACAGGGACACAGCCAGGGACACAGCCAGGGACAGCCAGGGACAGACCCAGTGACACAGGGACACAGCCAGGGACAGACCCAGTGACACAGGGACAGCGAGGGACAGACCCAGTGACACAGGGACACAGCCAGGGACACAGCCAGGGACAGACCCAGTGACACAGGGACACAGCCAGGGACACAGCCAGGGACAGCCAGGGACAGACCCAGTGACACAGGGACAGCCAGGGACAGACCTAGTGACACAGGGACAGCCAGGGACAGACCTAGTGACACAGGGACAGCCAGGGACAGACCCAATGACACAGTGACACAGCCAGGGACAGACCCAGTGACACAGGCACACAGCCAGGAACAGACCCAGTGACACAGGGACACAGGGACACCGCCAGGGACACAGGGACCCAGCCAGGGACAGACACAGGGACACATACTGTAGCTGTCTATAGTGTGGTTGAGTGGCTGCACCACTCAAAAATGACAGATGATTATTTACTAAATCAGTACAAATCTAGTCAGTATTGAGCAAGATGTTAACATTCATGTCCTGATAGTCATAGAACAATTAATTTACTCCAACAGGAGCACTAGCCCCTCGAGGAGCACTAGCCCCTCCTATATTCAGTAGATTTGTGTCCTAAATGCCATTGACAATGAATGAATTGTCATATATCGGCTATTTTTGTCCTACACAATCCTACACATTCATTGTCACAAAAATGACAATGAATGGATGATGTATGATGATAAGGGTCACTTCACACAGGTGTGATTTAAAGAAACACTTTTCACTCTTCACATCATGTAAAATAGAAAATTATATTCACTGGCAAAATAATGAATTATAATACAAATAAAATGTTTTGGGATGGTTTAGTCAACAGGGTCAGTTTACTTCATTATTTTAGCCTTAGTCAATTTAAGACATGTAGAGTAACATCCTCTCCTTATTCAACAGTTGAGCTGCATGTTTTCGTTTTTAATATATCCATTTAGTATAAGCCCTGGCACGCACGCACGCACGCACACACACACACACACACACACACACACACACACACACACACACACACACACACACACACGCGCGTGCTTTATTTATTTACTCATACGCATGCATGCACACACACGAGCACACAGACAGACACACACACACACACACACACAGCGAGAGAAACTGACGCCGGCGCGTCCACACCACAGACAGTATAACGCAAAGTGCTAACGTTGCTAATGCTAACTGTAGCAGCTAAACTAATGGATCGACTGGCGAGTCACAGACAGTGTGTCAAAATTCATGCCGAGTCCACACAAACAGGGTTTTTTTCCGCGGAGCGACCAGCGGCTGCGCACATCATGCCGCCCAGATGCAAGCAGAAATATCGCTCAGAATCATTAGTGACTCACGAGAGTAGTCTGTCAGATAATTCTCCGGGCAGCGAGCTCGGGCTCCACAGACCCCCTCACCCCCCCCAAACATTTTTTTAACGGATTTGCATGAATCACACAGGTCCTATATTTGGGATAAAAACGGCGATTTTCGCCGAAAAGCTACACTTTTGCATGTCTGTCTTGATGCTCATGTAGCGTTTGCCCGGCCGTGGGCGAAGGAAGTGGTTTGAACAGGCTATGGATGGAGGGGGTGATGGAAGTGGTTTGAACAGGCTATGGATGGAGGGGGTGATGGATGTCCCTGATAATGCTCTCAGCCTTAGGGCCGATTCATACTCCTACTTTAGAGACGAATAAAAGTCGGTTCGTCTCTGTAGAGCCTACAATGTGACGTCATTTGAGGTTCGGGGGGCCGGGTACCGTCCTAAAGTCGACTCTTCTGTGCTACTGAAAATTTCTGACGAGCCGAAATCATTTAAAATAGGAGTATGAATCGGCCCTTAAATCATTTAAAATAGGAGTATGAATCGGCCCTTAAATCATTTAAATAGGAGTATGAATGGGCCCTTAAATCATTTAAATAGGAGTATGAATCGGCCCTTAAATCATTTAAAATAGGAGTATGAATCGGCCCTTAAATCATTTAAATAAGAGTATGAATGGGCCCTTAAATCATTTAAATAGGAGTATGAATGGGCCCTTAAATCATTTAAATAGGAGTATGAATCGGCCCTTAAATCATTTAAATAGGAGTATGAATCGGCCCTTAAATCATTTAAAATAGGAGTATGAATCGGCCCATAAATCATTTAAAATAGGAGTATGAATCGGTAACCCGACGCTGCCAGATGAGGGCGGTATTGCGGAAACATATTCCCCAACACAACACTCATCTGGGATCTCTGACGGAGTTGAGCCCTGAGTCAGATCTGCTTCGTACCGAACCAATCAGCGTGAGCTAAAGGCGGGATGCGGATGTGACGGTATATAGACACGTCGATATGATTGGTTGTGTTTGCACGCCCACACGGTGATAGACAGACGCTCCCATCCAATCATCTACCATGTATCTTGAAAAAAAGGAACAGCCCCGTCATCGAATTTGCTTCCGCGATCCCAGATCCAAATAAGCTGTGAAACAAATTTGTGTAGCAAGCTTTTTGGATCTGGCAGCGTCAGGTTAATGAATCGGCCCTTAGACACACAACGTCTCTCGTGTATTTCCTGGAGTGGGGAAAGCTCCCCTCCCGATGCTCTGTGCTGTTCACACATCATTACAGTTAGCTCTGCTGCCACCCTGTGGCTGATGAACAACATAACAGATAACACATTTAGACCCCCAGAAATATATGTAATTGGCCGCTTACCCCCCCCCCCCAGAAGCAAAGATTTGAGTTAAATACGCTGAAACAATATATTATTAAAAGTTTTGTGCAACAAGTACCACCATAATAACTGATGTTAAAATACAGCAGCGTAGACCTGCCCTTTGTGTTCCATTCCTATAATAACTGATGTTAAAATACAGCAGCGTAGACCTGCCCTTTATGTTCCATTCCTATAATAACTGATGTTAAAATACAGCAGCGTAGACCTGCCCTTTGTGTTCCATTCCTATATTAACTGATGTTAAAATACAGCAGCGTAGACCTGCCCTTTGTGTTCCATTCCTATAATAACTGATGTTAAAATACAGCAGCGTAGACCTGCCCTTTGTGTTCCATTCCTATAATAACTGATGTTAAAATACAGCAGCGTAGACCTGCCCTTTGTGTTCCATTCCTATAATAACTGATGTTAAAATACAGCAGCGTAGACCTGCCCTTTGTGTTCCATTCCTATAATAACTGATGTTAAAATACAGCAGCGTAGACCTGCCCTTTGTGTTCCATTCCTATAATAACTGATGTTAAAATACAGCAGCGTAGACCTGCCCTTTGTGTTCCATCGCTAGAAGCCAATAATTCTGCTGTTCTGACTAAACTCAGTCTAATCACTAATCAGCACAACAGATGTTATTTATAATGTGATTAATCTGTTCTCAAATCTTATATTAACGGCTAGCTGTGCCGTCATGCTCATTCCAGCACTGCTGGAGAGCCAATTTCCACCAATTGCTTATTGATCAGAAGAACTACCATGAAGTAATATCAATATTTCATTCCACTTTTGTCTGTCTTTCTCCTTTTTTGGGCGACTCCTCTGTGAACCACCAGAGGGTGCTCAAGTACCACCAGTGGTCGTTCACCTCTGCTTGATGTGTGACCCAATAGTGTACTTCTTGTGATGTTTAACAATAAATTAACTTTGAGGGTAAAATTAAACCAAATGGACCCTCTCAAAGATCTAATAAGGGTCCATTTGGTTACCAACTCTCCATCATTTAGCGGCGGACCACTGGTTTAAAAACCACTGTCTGAAATCACACACACGCTTCTGGGAATCTGTCCGTGGCGTCAGTCAGCCGCAGAGGTGGAGCTTCTTTTCTGTCTAAAAAGCCTGAATGGCGCCAGCTTCCTCTGTCCGCGGCTGTGCTCTAAGGTGTGCCCCACCCCACACACACACTTTAGGCCCGTCACTTCTAATTAGATTAATCACAGATTAACCACAGTTTAGCTGTGATTCATTATGATTAATCACCAGATTGTAAATATGCCCCAAATATATAATATATAAATATGACACATTTCTGTAATGTTTGTACGGACAGATAAATAAATAATGGCAGATATACATTTACAAATTACATTTGATAATTAGGAGGACAAATAGTGTGCAGCCTTACAATTTAGGCATTTATCAGACTCTCTTGATCCAGAGCGATTTACAGTAAGCAGAACAACTCATGGTAATACATCACATAATATAGAAATAGTCATCTATGATCGACAGTGGTTTTCAACATATTCATATTCATATTCATATCGAGGCCCATTATGTATTAATCATCTGAGCCACGGAACACCATTTGATGACATTTAGGTGACATTCACACCAGAAAGCTTTGCTGCGATTAAAACTAATCCTGCTGCGCATTTTCAGAAACTGCTCTTCGTTTGGCAGGTGTGAAGGCTCATTCGAATCCTAATGCGTGTCAAAGAACCGCATTCTACTCCGAGCAAAAACGGGGGTTTCGCTTCGCTTCCAATCTTCGCACTTGATTACGATTCGGTGCAGGTGTGAATGCAATACGCAGTAAATAAAGGAAATGAAGCAAACAATGTGGCGGGTGAGGAGCTGAACACAGTTGGAGACGGAGAAGGCATATTTTACGCAGCGCAAAGATGTCCCGTTACCGTGGATAGACGTGGTCGAATGAGGAGACTGAAGCCCTGATCGAAATGAGGACGTGTACATTAATCAATTGCTTAAGAAAACACATAAAAACACTGCAGTGTAGCCTATTATAGCCTACAGAATATTCTGTCTGTCTGTCTGTCTGTCTGTGCGTGCCGTAAACATGGAGTGCTGTCACTGTGTGGGGACTGGGGAGTATGGACTTTCATCTCGATAAACTTGTAAACATTTTGCGCTGCTGTCTGTTATATCAGTGCGGCTCAGCGCTGTGCCTCCATGCCCAAAAGAACAGTGTGTGGCTGCGTGCGTATAGTGAGAGATAGAGAGAGCCTACACAGTTTTAATTGTGTAGGCTAGTTTATGAATGGAACACATTGATAAAGGTCCCCCCTGCTGCGTTTCCAATTGCTGCGGATGACAGCTGTGTGAAGGCAAACCGCAGCAAATTAAATATGCAAGAATCCCAATTTCTCCGCCCATTCGCATCGACTCTACCGAAGTATTAGGTGAGAATGTGATGTCTCTAAGACCCATTTGAGCCACGGACCCCCATCTGATAAACTTACATTTGCAGTGGTCGGGGGCCGGTGGGGGGTGGGGGTTATAAACTTACATTTGCAGTGGTCGGGGGCCGGTGGGGGGTGGGGGTTTCGGGGCTGGGGTCCCGGGCTGCTCCAGGGTTTCCCCACCAGGCTGGGACAGTAGTTTCCACCAGCACCACTGCTCTGGTCCCAGTGATGGCTGCTCTTCTGCACTCTGACTGGAAGACACAGAACAATATGAACATTTCAGGATTAAAAAAGCTTAAAAGAAATATAGCAGATCTACAAGCTTGCAGCCCAGCACAGTGTGCTAGGCTGCAGTAGATCTGATTTTTTTTTTAAACGCCAACGCTGAAATCTAAAACGATGTCACATGCGTTCCTGGCTGTAATCAGACTCACTCTTCTTGTTGTTAACCGTTTGTGTTCCGTTGGTGCGATTTATATTCAGCCCACGGAAATCCTGCCTCCCCCCCCCCCCCCCACATGTCTAAATCCCCCCCAACCATCTACCCCCCCTCGCTGCCAGAGGGAACATCAACCAGCGTGATAATTGATATTTAATGTCTTCTTCATGGAAGAATGTATCCTGCAGGGTGTGCGTGCGTGTGTGCGTGCGTGCGTGCATTTGCGTGTGTGCGTGCGTACATTTGCGTGTACGTGCGTGCGTGCATTTGCGTGTGTGCGTGCGTACATTTGCGTGTACGTGCGTGCGTGCGTCTCCCGCAGGCTGGTTGTCATTCTGACGAGCGGTCTGAAAATCTGTTTAGACACCGAGAGTTAAATCCACTGAATGGAAAAGAGGATCTCATCATAGATGTCTATGAATTGAGTGCATAGGCCTGAATGGACTGTACTGTACTGTACTGTACTGTACTGTACTGTACTGTACTGTACTGTACTGTACTGTACTGTACTGTACTGTACTGTACTGTACTGTACTGTGTTCTGTTGATATTTATACATTTATATCTAATAAACTATTCAAGCTAAATAGATGAAGACTTATATACTTTTACAAGTTGACTGACCAGTCAGGGGTCCTTGAGGGGGTTCATGTACCAACATCAATAAAGCATGAAATTGTGGACAAAATATTATCTAACGACAACAACATATTCTTCAGTTTTGGGTCTGAGAGGCTAAATGTCATCAATTTACAACTCTAGATTTGTTTTATAATGGGATTTATCTAGAGTTGTAATACCCTCCATTAACTCCCCACTCATCCACATTGCATTTGCGATCTGCTTGTATTAAACGACGTTAAACTCACCAACATTGCAGCTGTAGGGAAAGCTTGATTTATCCTCTTTCAAAATGCCAAGCTTGTGTTTCATAAAAATCCACCGTAGACATTTTATGAATTACTTTCTATCAATACATTGTGTGCAGGTGATTATTTTTCTAAGTGTTGGAGTTTGGAAGCACTCGTCCTACGTCACTGAACGGCCCTGCGTACCACCTGTTTAGAATGTAGACATAATGCAGGAGGCAGCAGCGCGACCCGTTAATAAAAACAAGTGCTTCCAAACTCCAAAAATAATCACATGCACAGAATCTCTTGACAGAAAGTAGCTCATAACATGTCTGCGGTGGATTTTTATGAAACAAAAGCCCGGCAGATTGAAAGAGGATAATTCAAGCTTGACCTACAGCTGCAATGTTGGTGAGTTTAACATCGTTTAATACAAGCAGATCTCAAACGCAATGTGGATGAGCGGGGAGTCAATGGAGGGTATTACAACTCTAGATTCATCCCATTATAAAAACAATATAGTGTTGCAAATTGCAGCTAGTTAAATCCAGTGAACATGAAGAGAGATGATGGATAGATGTTAAATCATGTTACATCATATTAAATCCAGTGCATATGAAGAGATGATAGATAGAAAGATGTTAAATCTGGTAAAATCATGTTAAATCCAGTGCATATGAAGAGATGATAGATAGATGTTAAATCAGGTAAAATCAGGTAAAATCATGTTAAATCCAGTGCATATGAAGAGATGATAGATAGATGTTAAATCAGGTAAAATCTGGTAAAATCATGTTAAATCCAGTGCATATGAAGACTGATGATAGATAGATGTTAAATCAGGTAAAATCTGGTAAAATCATGTTAAATCCAGTGCATATGAAGACAGATGATAGATAGATGTTAAATCAGGTAAAATCAGGTAAAATCATGTTAAATCCAGTGCATATGAAGAGATGATAGATAGATGTTAAATCAGGTAAAATCTGGTAAAATCATGTTAAATCCAGTGCATATGAAGACAGATGATAGATAGATAGACATGATGAAATGAAGCCTTACGTTTACGGACCAGCCTGGATAAAACTCGGGTCAAGTTGTAGATCATGTTTGTGGTCTGTTTGTTTTTATCGTTTTATGTTGACAACCCGAAGCTGAACAAACTACAGGTTGGTCAGTCTGGTGTTTGTTTAGAGGAGAGACAGGTTGGTCAGTCTGGTGTTTGTTTAGAGCAGAGACAGGCTGACTACAGTTTGATGGATCTGCTGTTTGTTTAGAGGAGAGACAGGCTGACTACAGTTTGATGGATCTGAGAGGAGAGACAGGCTGACTACAGTTTGATGGATCTGCTGTTTGTTTAGAGGAGAGACAGGCTGACTACAGTTTGATGGATCTGAGAGGAGAGACAGGCTGACTACAGTTTGATGGATCTGCTGTTTGGAGAAGGTTTGACAACAGGGTGTGGTTTTAGCTCAGCACAGCTGAGAGCCTCACTGCTGATGAGGCAGGAAGTCTTCTTCTTCTTCTTTCCGGTTTTATGGCGGTTGGCAAACCTTTCAAGGTGCATTACCGCCACCAGCTGGACTGTGTAGGGATTGTGCAGCAAACCAATAAAATAAACCAAAACTCCTACATTCTAATCACCAAGTGGGTATTTCTTATGCTCTCAGTAATATAATCATAGACTTTGCCTGAGAGGCAGGAAGTCCATTCTGGGGATCTGATTGGTGGCTGGTGGGTGTGACACGATGCAATCTGATTGGTGGCTGAGGACGACCTAGAGCTGGTGGTATAAAGTAACTACTGTGCTGCTTCTACTTGAATACAATGTTGAGGTATTCCTAGTATTTCCAATGTCAAGTACTTTTACTTCTACTACATCTCAGTTTCAAATATTGTACTTTTACTGCACTACAAGTCAGACAACTTTTAGAGTTAATTTAAAATATTTATTTATTTATTTATTGAGTATAATTGAGCATAGATATATGAAGCATAGATTGGCGTCAGGGCTCAGTCCCTATTCATTCCCTGTAACATAGAAACAGGGGCACACACACACACACACACACACACACACACACACACACACACACACAGAGTGCAAAACATACTCTCCCCATGCCTTCGGCCTGGTGGAGACAATAAATACATCACAGTTTACAGTGCAGGTATTTAGCAGACGCTCTTAATCCAGAGTGATTTACAGTAAGCGAGGGAAGCACACAGAGACAGCTGAACGTACCGCAGCACCTGATATCCATGAAACGTTCACAGCCTTGTGTATACTTCACTTTCTGTCCAGATTATTTTATAGCTACATGTGTCACATTAAACTGTGGCTACGACAGCTAAGCTTCACTGCTCCAGGCGAGATGCTCTGGTGGTCACACATACACGCACGCGAATGCGCACACACACACGCACACACACGGATTTAACGGTAAGCGCGGAGAGGAGAGGAGAGGAGAGGCAGGGATGCTCTCCATATCCAGGTCACCTGGACTAGCGGGGGTTAATCCCAATCCCAGAAAAAAAGTGCCTGATGTCTTTAATTCATTAAGACGTGAAGGCACCGAATAAATTAGGGGAACATTAGCGCCGCCGAGGCGAGAGAAATTAAACGTTTATTGAATGCTGGTTCGTTCAGACATTATAGGCTGAGAATGAACGTCTACTGTGAGGGAACCAGGCTTTTGCAGTGGCAGCTCCCAAGCTCTGGAATGAGCTGCCTCTGCACATAAGACAAGCCCCCACTCTTCAGGTGTTTAAATCACGCCTCAAGACATATTTTTATTCTTTGGCTTTTCCAAGCATAGTATGAGCTTTTGATGTTGAAAGTGACACTGTGTACTGTATGTTGTTTGTTTTTAAATGAAGTTGTGATTTTTATTATTTTATTGTAAAGCACTTTGGTACAACTTGTTGTTATTTAAATGTGCTATAGAAATAAAGATGGTATGGTATGGTATGGTATGGTATGGTACTGTAGGTATAACCCCTTCAGGGTGTTACGCTTTAGCTATTGAAAAATAGCAGATCTACAAGCTCGTAGCGCGGAACTCGGTGCTTGTAGATCTGCTATTTATTTTTTAAATCGTGACAATGTTGCGCAAATCTTTGAATACATGCTTTTTAACTAAAGTCTTTGCTTCTGGGGGAGGGGGGGGGGGGGGTCCCTGACACAACGTATTTTCAGATGGGGGTCGACGGCCAGCCCAATTACAGATAATTCTGGGGGTCCTTAATTGACATGAAATAGTTTGAGAACCACTGATCTGTAGAACCACGAGGCTTTTTAGAAAACTGTCAGGATTTAGAAGACATAGAATCTGGTCTCAGTCCTAAATGGGATAATGCTGCTGGGTGATGTCCTCAGTGAGTCTAATAATAATAATACTAATACTATGACTGTAAACTGAGAGTTATTACAACCTGGTGGACGTACATAAAGATAACAATACGTTGTACAGTATGTCTCTCTGGAGAGCCATTTGTGTCTTCTGTTCTCTGGCACGCTGACAGTAAAATAAATAAATGATGATAGTAAACCTTAGACTTCTTTCTTCTACAGGATGACAATGAAACGATAACAATAACACCTCAGGAGGTAGAGCAGGTCGTCCAATGATCCATGGGTCGGCGGTTCGAATCCCGGCTCTTCCTCCTGTCCACATGTCGAAGTGTCCTTGAGCAAGACACTGAACCCCTAATTGCTCCCGATGTGCTGGTTGGTACCTTGCATGGTTTCCACCGCAATCAGTGTATGAATGTGTGTGTGAATGGGTGAATGTATTGCACAATCTATGCAAAGGTGTGTGAATGTGTGTGTGTGTGTGTGTGTGTGTGTGTGTGTGTGTGTGTGTGTGTGTGTGTGTGTGTGTGTGTGTGTGTGTGTGTGTGTGTGTGTGTGTGTGTGAATGGGTGAATGTAATGCACCATCTATGTAAAGGTGTGTGAATGGGTGAATGTAATGCACCATCTATGTAAAGGTGTGTGAATGTGTGTGTGTGAATGGGTGAATGTAATGCACCATCTATGTAAAGGTGTGTGAATGTGTGTGTGTGAATGGTGAATGTAATGCACAATCTATGTAAAGGTGTGTGAATGTGTGTGTGAATGGGTGAATGTAATGCACAATCTATGTAAAGGTGTGTGAATGTGTGTGAATGGGTGAATGTAATGCACAATCTATGTAAAGGTGTGTGAATGTGTGTGAATGGGTGAATGTAATGCACAATCTATGT
>NC_137866.1:436169-453669 GCF_963924005.1 Protomyctophum bolini
TGTGTGAATGGGTGAATGTAATGCACAATCTATGTAAAGGTGTGTGAATGTGTGTGTGAATGGGTGAATGTAATGCACAATCTATGTAAAGGTGTGTGAATGTGTGTGAATGGGTGAATGTAATGCACAATCTATGTAAAGGTGTGTGAATGTGTGTGTGAATGGGTGAATGTAATGCACCATCTATGTAAAGGTGTGTGAATGTGTGTGAATGGGTGAATGTAATGCACAATCTATGTAAAGGTGTGTGAATGGGTGAATGTAATGCACCATCTATGTAAAGCGCCTTGGATAAAGGCGCTATATAAAAATGCACCATTTAACTCACTCGCTCACACAGAGTGAGTCACAGTAATGGAACGCTTCCTCTGTGACTCGTCTAGGGGGCGCTGTGACACATCTAGGGGCCACAATCTGCATTCAAAGACGTTCCTAGAAGCTTTGTCATTGGTGGATTTTTACCTGTCTGCTTCCTGTACTTTTCGACCAATGCTTTAGGCAGGTTAACAGAACACATGTACCTGTGTCTTGGGGCCTGATGGGTATCCTGCTCTGATTGGCCGGGAGGATCTCCAGCTTGACGATGTCACCGGTGCTGGCCAATAGCTGCGTAGCTTCCATCAGAGAGCAGTGCTCCGTGCTGGTGCTGTCTATCGATAGGATGACATCACCGGGGTGGAGCGCCCCACACCTGAGAGAGAGAGAGAGAGAGACATAGACATTACATTAGGTTAGAGAGAGAGAGAGAGAGAGAGAGAGAGAGAGAGAGAGAGAGAGAGAGAGAGAGAGAGAGAGAGACATAGACATTACATTATAGTTAGAGAGAGAGAGAGAGAGACATAGACATTACATTAGGTGAGAGAGAGAGAGAGAGAGAGAGAGAGAGAGAGAGAGAGAGAGAGATACATATGTGTGTGTATATGTTGTTGTGTCTGACCTCTCAGCCACGCTGGCGGGTCGTATCTTGTCGATGATGACCACCTGCTTGTTGCGGAAGGCGGCCGTGGTCAGAGAGACGCCCAGAGCGCTGGTTCCTTTAACGATCTCTATGAGGAGAGGACCGCTGGCCTGCTGCACGGCCTCTAGGGGGAGACAAAAACAATCTATATGAGGAGAGGACCGCTGGCCTGCGGAACGGCCTCTAGGGGGCATACTTTAGATGCACCATCTGATCTTACAGAGGGTAAAATATTACATAGGGTTACCATATTCTGAATGACCAAAAAGAGGACACATGCGCGTGCATGTGCACGTGCATGTGCGCGTGCATGTGCACGTGCGTGTGCGTGTGCATGTGCACGTTGTGCGTGTGCATGTGTCGTGCGTGCGCGGTTCTGTTTGAATTAAATTCAGATTGCAAAATAATCTATAACAAAAAAGGCTATGCTCCTAAATTTCATCAAATATGCTGTATATTAGTTAAGTATTTATTTAAAGCAGTGGCTCTCAAAGGTGTGATCCAGGGGCCCTCATGGCTCCTTCAGGGGGTTCCAAATGGACCCATTATTATAGGTCTGTAACTGAGAGTGTAACACATGGACCCAAATGGACCGTTTTATAACTTTTAACTCTGATACTGTACAAATGGAATCAAATGGGAATCCAAATGGGTCCATTTGGATTTACTCTCAGAGTTATGGGGGTCCTTGTGTGCGTGCGTGCGTGTGTGCGTGTGTGCGTGTGTGCGTGCGTGCGTGCGTGTGTGCGTGCGTGTGTGCGTGCGTGCGTGTGTGCGTGCGTGCGTGTGTGCGTGCGTGCGTGTGTGCGTGCGTGTGCGTGCGTGCGTGCGTGTGTGCGTGCGTACCCATAACGGAGACATCGTATTGGACGAGGAACACAGCTTCCTGGCAGCTCTGCATCAACATGGTGAGAGCATCAGCATGTCTGCTCAGAGAGACTCCGTCCATGTGGAGCACTCTGTCCCCTGGCTTCACTGTCCCCTCCCTGGAAGAGAGAGAGAGAGATAGAGAGACTATACATCACACTGAGGACTCTGTCCCCTGGCTTCACTGTCCCCTCCCTGGGAGAGAGAGAGAGAGATAGAGAGACTATACATCACACTGAGGACTCTGTCCCCTGGCTTCACTGTCCCCTCCCTGGAAGAGAGAGAGAGAGATAGAGAGACTATACATCACACTGAGGACTCTGTCCCCTGGCTTCACTGTGCCCTCCCTGGGAGAGAGAGAGAGATAGAGAGACTATACATCACACTGAGGACTCTGTCCCCTGGCTTCACTGTCCCCTCCCTGGAAGAGAGAGAGAGAGATAGAGAGACTATACATCACACTGAGGACTCTGTCCCCCGGCTTCACTGTCCCCTCCCTGAGAGAGAGATAGAGAGACTATACATCACACTGAGGACTCTGTCCCCTGGCTTCACTGTCCCCTCCCTGGGAGAGAGAGAGAGAGATAGAGAGACTATACATCACACTGAGGACTCTGTCCCCCGGCTTCACTGTCCCCTCCCTGGGAGAGAGAGAGAGAGAGAGACTATACATCACACTGAGGACTCTGTCCCCCGGCTTCACTGTCCCCTCCCTGGGAGAGAGAGAGAGAGATAGATAGAGAGACTATGCATCACACTGAGGACTCTGTCCCCCGGCTTCACTGTCCCCTCCCTGGGAGAGAGAGAGAGAGAGAGACTATGATATATACATGCTTCTCTCTGGAGCAGACCTGGACATTGTACGGCCCGCGGGCCAAATACGGCCCGCCGGCTGACTCTGACCGGCCCGTGAAAGATTACTTGATAATCCGAAAATAAAACATACTTTCTAGTTACCTTATGGGTGGACTAAAACCGCATCGCTTTTATTTTGAAGCCCATGTATTCTCACAGTGCACGTAATCTGCACGTCAACTGTGCACGTGAATTGCGTGTGATTGAGAACCTGTCTTTCTTCCTTCACCCCCCTCATATGCGAAAATGTCGGCTTTTTGGATTTATTGTTGACTACGTCGGTGAATGCAAATAGCCATGAAGCATGCAGCTCCACAACACGGTAGGCGCAGGCGCATGCTTTGATTACCAAAATTCCTTGCAGGAGGACAAGTTACATCCCATTATGCTTCATTGCTTTATTTAACCCGCCTCGCCAATAAAGTTAAGATGTTTTATTTAAGATGCTGCCGTATGGCGTTGTTGCGCCCAGAATTTGTCATGCTTCTGAAGTTCAGAAAGCTTGGGCGATGTGCCGTGAGCTTGTGGATCGTCTGTTTTCGGCACACGAGTCGATCGACGTACCGTTGAACCACAAAGTAAATCTGGCAGAACGAACGTGCACACGTCAACATACAGCGCCTGCCAGGCTGCCAAGTCTCAACAATACCATTACTGGTTGGCTTATTATTGTTTTCAGAACGTTGTTGTTTAATGGTTGTGACTTAACACTCATCTCTCCATAGTAAGCAGCGCGCCATGGGTTGTGAAAGTGGCACCTCCAGTGTCCTTCGAATGTAACTATTAAGAGAGCTACCTCTAATGTTCTCATTGTTAAAAGAAAATGCTAGTATTTACAGGACTTGTAACTTAAACAAAAACATAGTTTTCAACTGGGAATGGAAACGTCTCAAGCCTGCAAGTAGAAAATAAAAAAAAATACAGTGTGTGTACATCAGTGTGTTGGCCTCAGGACCAGAGTTGCCCTTTATGCTTTGAAATAACCAGCAGCCTAAAGATTATAAATAGAGCTACGACTCCCCCCCCCCCCCCCCAACGAACAACGTTCTGATATGTATGATAACATATGCATATATGTATGATAACAATATGTATGGGAACATTGTTATTCCTATGCATAATATATTAATTAATGTGTGTAGATGATTAGGATGTTTTCCCTGCAGGCTTTAATACATGATACATGAGACCATGTGCGTGCGTGCGTGCGTGCGTGCGTGCGTGCGTGCGTGCGTGCGTGCGTGCGTGCGTGTTCTCACCTGTCGGCTGGACCCCCTGGCCTAACGTAGGTGACCACCAGGGGGCGAGACCTGCGCCAGTCTTCATGGAAACCTCCTGTGGAGAAAAAAAAGAGAAAAGAAAAGTTTAATTTAACTCTATAAATGCTAAACTTAACCCATTCCTGGCGGGAACACCTTTTGGTGTTTTAAGCATTATGTCATACTTTAGATCATGAGCTTGTAGATCTGCTATTTTTGGAAAAATGGTGACCGTTGGGCTGTCAATCAAGATAGGACTTTTCTGATTGATTGATGAATGGGTTGGATGTAAAATTGTGTTTTTTTTTACGTTATGATCATATTGTACTCAGGGGGGGGGGGGGGGGGGGGCTTGGAAAACAGAGAATGCTGTCAATAACTGGTCTGCCCTATAGGTCAATAATACTAATAATAATAAGGGTAATACAAATATTAATATCAATAATTAATAAATGTAATAACACGTACCTCTCATGACGAATCCGAAGCTGTTTCCCTCCTTGTGTAAACACACTTCTATGGTTTTGGCTGAGACTCCCGAGGGGCTCTGGACTGAAGACATAAAGATTAATATGATTATAAATCATATTATATACAGTAAGACACCTGAGGGGCTCTGGACTGAAGACATAAAGATTAATATGATTATAAATCATATTATATACAGTAAGACACCTGAGGGGCTCTGGACTGAAGACATAAAGATTAATATGATTATAAATCATATTATAATATATCATAATTTATAATCATATTAATCATATACAGTAAGACACCTGAGGGGCTCTGAACTGAAGACAGTTCAGAGCTCCTCCATTATCATCAAAACACCTCATAATACCTCACCCCCGTGACATGAGTACGGATAAGCGGTTGAAGATGGATGGATAATACCTCACAGTGGACTCATATCCCCTGCTAGGGAAATGCTCTCTGCAATCTGCATATTGTATTTTTTCACTTTCTCTTACTACTATAAGCAAACTTAGAACATGCCATTATTGTGATTCATTCAAAATGTAATGGTGTCAGTTCTGCTGCTGTCGACAGCTGTCGACACAACGGAACACACTCCGCTGCACAGCCTGGCTGAACGGCAGGATGGAAAAATACCGCGGGTCCGCCAACGGCTAACGCTAACCTGAAGCTGCAATCACACAGCGAGCACCATGTGTGGCGTTGCTCACAGTCAGCTGTCTGTCAGTGGATCACATTCAGAGAGCTGCTCACAGTCAGCTGTCTGTCAGTGGGTCCACATTCAGAGAGCTGCTCACAGTCAGCTGTCTGTCAGTGGGATCACATTCAGAGAGCTGCTCACAGTCAGCTGTCTGTCAGTGGATCACATTCAGAGAGCTGCTCACAGTCAGCTGTCTGTCAGTGGGATCACATTCAAAGCGCTGCTCACAGTCAGCTGTCTGTCAGTGGATCACATTCAGAGAGCTGCTCACAGTCAGCTGTCTGTCAGTGGGTCCACATTCAGAGAGCTGCTCACAGTCAGCTGTCTGTCAGTGGATCACATTCAGAGCACTGCTCACAGTCAGCTGTCAGCAGTAAGGGGGGCAGTAGGGGGGCAGTAGGGGGCTGTAGGGGGCAGTTCTTACCGAAGGGGGGCAGCTCGTACTCCACCTCCAGAACCACCCTCTCTCCGATGTTCTTCAACAGGCTGATGATCTCATCGTGGCGGAGCTTAGAGAGGTTGATGCCGTTCACCGACTTGATGTAGTCTCCTACGTTCAGCTGGTCGCTCCTACAGAGATATTAATATTATATTAATATCATTAAATACATGATGTAGCCTCCTACGTTCAGCTGGTCGCTCCTACAGAGATATTAATATTATATTAATATCATTAAATACATGATGTAGTCTCCTACGTTCAGCTGGTCGCTCCTACAGAGATATTAATATTATATTAATATCATTAAATACATGATGTAGTCTCCTACGTTCAGCTGGTCGCTCCTACAGAGATATTAATATTATATTAATATCATTAAATACATGATGTAGTCTCCTACATTCAGCTGGTCGCTCCTAGAAATATAATAATAATTATTAATATTATTATTATAAACATTACTGCGACGTGTGGGAACGTCGGCTAATCCAATCCATCCCTGACGCTTTTTCATTGATATCAAACGGAGAAAGTATGTTTTATATTCAGAGCAAAAGCTGCCATATCTGCCCGGCACCCCAAGCTTCAATTTTGAAAGAAATCCTGTGCATGCGTGCATGTACACACATGCACGCGTGCGTGCGTGCATGACTGCATGTGTGCATGAGTACATGCGTGCATGTGTATGTGCGTGCATGTGTGCGTGCATGTGTGTGTGCATGTGTGTGTGCATGTGTGTGTGCGTCACGTGCATGTACGCATGTTTCATGATAACTACTTTTTATGTATATGATGTATTGTCATGCTTTTTGCTATTGTGCATGAGTGCGTGTACGTGTGCTTGCATGTGTGCACGTGTGCGTACGTGTCGTGTATGTGTGCATGAGTGCACGCGTGCATGTGTGTGTGCGTGCGTGGCGACTGGCGACACAGTGACATGCTGCTGAGTCATCACATGTCCACTGCATGTTGCTCTCACAGGGACGACATCATCATCGAGGGGGGGGGGGGGGAGGGGGGGGACGGACCAGGGAGGGGAGGGGGGGGGGACGGACCAGATTAATTCAATGTTAATTAAACAATCTCTAATGAAAATAATGAGCTCATGGAAAATAGATACTGTATCAACGGCTATAATTAATCGTGGTCTTTGTAAATGTTAATCTATCTGTATAATTATAAATATATATAAATATAAGGTCTATAATCTGTGGTCTTTGTAAAAAATGTTAATCTATCTTTATAAATGTAACGTCTATAATTATCCGTGGTCTTTGTAAATGTTATCGGCTCCTTAATGAGGCATAATATGAATTAATTAATTCACCACTAACCGTTTGAACTTTACTGTCCCAATTCTTTATTCTCAAACATTTCTGGTGCCGTTGCTCAGTGGACACGTGCACTATTCCACGTGCACAACATGCACATACACGTACTCCATGTGCTTAGGACAGTGTTAGACGGCTAAATGATAGTTTGGAACCAAATGGACCCTTATGGGTCTGTGACTCATTTGGTTCCATTTGTACACTCAGAGTTAAATTAACATTGATTTTACAATAATAAATTGGGGGTCCCAGAGATAGAAATGCCATTAAATGGTCCGTAGACTTAATGCACGTCAAACTGGTTGAGAATCACTGCTAAAGACGTAAACATCTTCTCTTATGGGGGGTCCCTGGCATATCTTTTCAAAGGGGGGTCGGTGGGGTTAATTGGTTAATTAGTGTTAATTTGGGGGTCCTTTGGGAACCAGAACTCTAGGAGTCCCAATTCTTTATTCTTAACCATTTCTGGCTCCATTGCTGGACAGTGGACACGTGCACTATTCCACGTGCACTATTCCACGTAGGCTATTCCACGTGCACTATTCCACGTGCACTCCATGTCCTTAGGAAACGTATTCACGTCATGTCTCGTTGCAACATCACTGGAACACTGCTGATACGACGCTACATCTGATCCCCAGGTTAGGGTGAGCGTGTGTGTGCGTGTGCGTGTGCGTGTGCGTGTGCGTGTGCGTGTGCGTGTGCGTGCGTGCGTGCGTGTGCGTGCGTGCGTGCGTGCGTGCGTGCGTGCGTGGAGGAAGATGTTAAACTTCATAAATCTCACACAGAGCAGACCATTATTCTCTCTGAGCAAATCAGGCTATTTTTGTCCTACACACAAAGATTCAACTCACTGACAATGAATGGAGAATTTACGTCAAAGAGCTCCCCTCACTTCACACAGGTGTGATTTTTGAGGGGCGCTATCCCCTCCTGTGTGTGTGTGTGTGTGTGTGTGTGTGTGTGTGTGTGTGTGTGTGTGTGTGTGTGTGTGTGTGTGTGTGTGTGTGTGTGTGTTGGTTGGTCGGGGCAGAAAGTACAATTTACAATGTATTCATTTATCAGACGCTCTTAATCCAGAGCGATTTACAGTATATAAAATTATATCTAAGTTACATTTGCATACGCTAGGGGAGGGGCTAGGGGAGGGGCTAGGGGAGGGGCTACGGGCTGTAAGGTGGGAGGGGCTAGGGGAGGGGCTAGGGGAGGGGCTACGGGCTGTAGGGTGGGAGGGGCTAGGGGAGGGGCTAGGGGCTGTAGGGTGGGAGGGGCTAGGGGAGGGGCTACGGGCTGTAGGGTGGGAGGGGCTAGGGGAGGGGCTACGGGCTGTAGGGTGGGAGGGGCTAGGGGAGGGGCTAGGGGCTGTAGGGTGGGAGGGGCTAGGGGAGGGGCTAGGGGCTGTAAGGTGGTCGAGGCTAGGGGAGGGGCTACGGGCTGTAGGGTGGGAGGGGCTAGGGGAGGGGCTAGGGGAGGGGCTAGGGGAGGGGCTACGGGCTGTAAGGTGGGAGGGGCTAGGGGAGGGGCTAGGGGCTGTAGGGTGGGAGGGGCTAGGGGAGGGGCTAGGGGCTGTAGGGTGGGAGGGGCTAGGGGAGGGGCTAGGGGCTGTAAGGTGGTCGAGGCTAGGGGAGGGGCTACGGGCTGTAGGGTGGGAGGGGCTAGGGGAGGGGCTAGGGGAGGGGCTAGGGGAGGGGCTACGGGCTGTAAGGTGGGAGGGGCTAGGGGAGGGGCTAGGGGCTGTAGGGTGGGAGGGGCTAGGGGAGGGGCTAGGGGCTGTAGGGTGGGAGGGGCTAGGGGAGGGGCTAGGGGCTGTAGGGTGGGAGGGGCTAGGGGAGGGGCTAGGGGCTGTAAGGTGGTCGAGGCTAGGGGAGGGGCTACGGGCTGTAGGGTGGGAGGGGCTAGGGGAGGGGCTAGGGGCTAAGATGGCGTGCAGAGAGTCTCACCTGGCGGCCAGTCCTCCAGGACGGAGGTTTGAAACCCGCGGCTTGCCGTCCTTGTCGGATCCTCCAGAGATGGTGAGACCGAGGCTGGTCCCCTCCCTCTTCATCAGGTCTACGGTGGTCACGCCACGGAACTCATCTACGCACACACCACGCACGCACGCACGCACGCACCACACACACACACGCACCGCACGCACGCACGCACGCACACACGCACCGCACGCACGCACGCACGCACACACACACACACACACGCACCGCACGCACGCACCACACACACACACGCACCGCACGCACGCACGCACACACGCACGCACGCACGCACACACACGACTTAGCTATAGGCTCAATTGCACATGTGTGTATTTCCTCCGGCTGAATCATTTGTGTCTCAGCCTCGGTTCAGGTACAGTAGGAGGTACAGTAGGACGGTGGGAAGTGAGTCTGTAATAATTCATAATCGACATGGAATATGGATTATTAAATATCATGCCTCTCTGTTGTATTATGCAACCATCCCCCTGTGGCTCTGACAGGTGTACATGCTGCAAGCTACAGATCAGTAAATAGGACTGGCCAATCAGTGCGATGCAGCCTCAGGTATGGGACAGTGCTGACGGCTGAAGGGAGACTCTCTCTCTCTCTCTCTCTCTCCCTGCTGACTCACCTCACCCCAAAACACACACTCTCCACCGATTTATTCCCACAGATGAGTTTTATACTGAGGCTAAGGTTAGGAATAAGGTTAGGTTTAGACAGTTGTTTTTCCTTGTTTTTCTTGCCCCAATGAAGACGGGGCAAAAACATGTTGGCTTTTATGGAATAAACTTTACATTTCACTGATCCTTATCAGGGTTAATAATAAAGTTTACATTTCACTGTTCCTTATCAGGGAAATGCCCATTTTGGTGTTAGCATCATGTCATGCTTTAGCTATTGAAAAACAGCAGATCTACAAGCTCATAGCGCGCCACCGAGTGGCGCGCTACGAGCTTGTAGGTCTGCTATTTTTGAAAAATCGAAGAACGACTGACATAGAAACCTAGCTTTTTCAGAAAACTGTCAGGATGTAGAAGACATTTTTAGAATCTGGTCTCAGGTCAGAATGGGTTAAGAGTATCGTGACTTATTTCAGCATAAACAGCAAGTTGTACCTGATAGGGTTAGGGTAAACTGTACCTGAAAGGGTTTAGGGTTAGGGTAAACTGTACCTGAAAGGGTTTAGGGTTAGGGTAAACTGTACCTGATAGGGTTTAGGGTTAGGGTAAACTGTACCTGAAAGGCTGCGTCTCTGCGACGAGTGGTCCACCGAGCCGGATTCCTTGCTCCCGCCCTTGGAGTACGGCCCGTCATCTGAGGAGAGAAAGCAGTGGACATGATGTGGAGACCATGTTTATAGGATGTTCTGCTTCTAAAAGGCATGTGGAGAGTGGAGACCATGGCCCTCATTTAACAACCGGAATTTTCAAACTTGAGTAGGGAAAAAGGCACGTCTGGTCGGGAGCGGTCGTACGCTTTGTCCTCGGCTGTTTTTATGTCGTACACAAGCATTGTCTGAACTGCTGACACGCTGTCACAGGCATCTAAACATATGTTTTCACTCCTAAAATGTTAATATAAAACGGCATGTGGAGACCATGTTTTTATAGGAAGTGTTCTAAATGGCATTAATATAATATAAAATGTTATTCAACAGATTGTGTGGCCCTGCTCTTTCCCTGATGGACTGATGGAGGGTAGCTACTGGGGGACGTAAGTCGGGACTTGACCACCCCGGCTGGGTCACCCCAGTGAGGGGTATGATGTTGACCACCCCGGCTGGGTCACCCCAGTGAGGGGTGTGATGTGGAGAGACCAGAGCTAACACAACCACAACATAGAGCTTATAGAGGTCACTTCTGTTTATGTTTACAACACCATCCCTGTGAGGGCTTTTAAATACATGTAAATAATATCAATACTTCTGTTTACAACACCATCCCTGTGAGGGGTTTTAAATACATGTAAATAATATCAATACTTCTGTTTACAACACCATCCCTGTGAGGGCTTTTAAATACATGTAAATAATATCAATACTTCTGTTTACAACACCATCCCTGTGAGGGGTTTTAAATACATGTAAATAATATTAATACTTCTGTTTACAACACCATCCCTGTGAGGGGTTTTAAATACATGTAAATAATATTAATACTTCTGTTTACAACACCATCCCTGTGAGGGGTTTTAAATACATGTAAATAATATTAATACTTCTGTTTACAACACCATCCCTGTGAGGGGTTTTAAATACATGTAAATAATATTAATACTTCTGTTTACAACACCATCCCTGCCTGCTTGTGAGGGCTTTTAAATACATGTAAATAGTTTCCTCGTTGTCTGAAGAAAAGACCCTCCAAACGGATTCTATGACCTGTGACCTCCGGTCAAGGCTAGAGGGCATTGTTTGACCTCTGACCTCTGGCGGTTTAAAAAAAACGTGCAGCGCCACCCACACCGCTGCACGCAGCGCGGCTCGAGAGGCGGATCGGCCTGAGGTTCCCGGTTC
Organism: Protomyctophum bolini; assembly: GCF_963924005.1. Classification (NCBI taxonomy): domain Eukaryota; kingdom Metazoa; phylum Chordata; class Actinopteri; order Myctophiformes; family Myctophidae; genus Protomyctophum; species Protomyctophum bolini. The sequence continues at coordinate 447,553 of NC_137866.1, forward strand.
GATCCCCGGTTAGAGTGACGACGTACGTGTCCTTGAGCACTGATATTAATAATGTGTCATTTTAATGTAACATTTCACCTGTAGTTTCCGTGTAAATATAATTACATTAATTAATTAATGTAACATTTCACCTGTAGGCGCCGTGTAAATAAAGCATCTTTATTTACCATTTACAACACAGACCTTGTGTTACAACACAGACCTTGTGTTACAACACAGACCTTGTGTTACAACACAGACCTTGACCAAGACAGAAAGAGAAAGAGGGTTTTCATGGTAATATATGGACCACATACAGAATAATATGCATGTTATGATAATTCACAACCTTTGGTCCACATCCTTGCACAAGAAATTGTAAGCTTTGGGGCACACACACACACAGTCACACACTCACACACTCACACACACACACACACACACAGTCACACACACACACACACACACACACACACACACACACACAGTCACACAGTCACACACACACACACACACACACACACACACACACAGAGAGAGAGAGAGAGAGAGAGAGCGGGTGACACATCAAAGGGCCGCTAAGGTTGGGCAAAAAGCTAATGTAATCGCTCGCACACGCACACGCACGCACACACACACACACACACACACACACACACACACACACACACACACACACACACACACACACACACACACACACACACACACACACACACACACACAGTTCCTGAGGGCTGTGACAAGTCCAGCAGCTGTCATCCTGTCACTGCATTCGGAAACCAAAGCAAAGCATGTCTGGCTGTGGGTTATGCTGCGATGCAGAGCAGTGGAGAACAGGCTCACTATTCACTATCACCACACCACAGAACAGCACGCTCACTATTCACTATCACCACACCACAGAACAGCACGCTCACTATTCACTATAACCACACCACAGAACAGCACGCTCACTATTCACTATAACCACACCACAGGACAGCACGCTCACTATTCACTATCACCACACCACAGAACAGCACGCTCACTATTCACTATAACCACACCACAGAACAGCACGCTCACTATTCACTATAACCACACCACAGGACAGCACGCTCACTATTCACTATAACCACACCACAGGACAGCACGCTCACTAGTCACTATCACCACACCACAGAACAGCACGCTCACTATTCACTATCACCACACCACAGAACAGCACGCTCACTATTCACTATCACCACACCACAGAACAGCACGCTCACTATTCACTATCACCACACCACAGAACAGCACGCTCACTATTCACTATCACCACACCACAGAACAGCACGCTCACTATTCACTATCACCACACCACAGAACAGCACGCTCACTATTCACTATCACCACACCACAGAACAGCACGCTCACTATTCACTATAACCACACCACAGAACAGCACGCTCACTATTCACTATCACCACACCACAGAACAGCACGCTCACTATTCACTATAACCACACCACAGAACAGCACGCTCACTATAACCACACCACAGAACAGCACGCTCACTATTCACTATCACCACACCACAGAACAGCACGCTCACTATTCACTATAACCACACCACAGAACAGCACGCTCACTATAACCACACCACAGAACAGCACGCTCACTATTCACTATAACCACACCACAGGACAGCAGCATGCTCACTATTCACTATAACCACACCACAGAACAGCACGCTCACTATTCACTATAACCACACCACAGGACAGCACGCTCACTATTCACTATCACCACACCACAGAACAGCACGCTCACTATTCACTATAACCACACCACAGAACAGCACGCTCACTATTCACTATAACCACACCACATAACAGCACGCTCACTATTCACTATAACCACACCACAGGACAGCACGCTCACTATTCACTATCACCACACCACAGAACAGCACGCTCACTATTCACTATAACCACACCACAGAACAGCACGCTCACTATTCACTATCACCACACCACAGAACAGCACGCTCACTATTCACTATCACCACACCACAGAACAGCACGCTCACTATTCACTATCACCACACCACAGAACAGCACGCTCACTATTCACTATAACCACACCACAGAACAGCACGCTCACTATTCACTATAACCACACCACAGAACAGCACGCTCACTATTCACTATAACCACACCACAGAACAGCACGCTCACTATTCACTATCACCACACCACAGAACAGCACGCTCACTATTCACTATCACCACACCACAGAACAGCACGCTCACTATTCACTATAACCACACCACAGAACAGCACGCTCACTATTCACTATAACCACACCACAGGACAGCAGCACGCTCACTATTCACTATAACCACACCACAGAACAGCACGCTCACTATTCACTATAACCACACCACAGAACAGCACGCTCACTATTCACTATAACCACACCACAGGACAGCAGCACGCTCACTAGTCACTATCACCACACCACAGAACAGCACGCTCACCATTCACTATAACCACACCACAGAACAGCACGCTCACTAGTCACTGTGTTGTGAAATAAATGCTTAAACATGTAGCTAGGTGTAATGTTAGAGACCACAGAAGACATGTACATATGAAATAAATGCTTAAACATGTAGCTATTGTAATGTTAGAGACCACAGAAGACATGTAAATATGAAATAAATGCATAAACATGTAGCTAAGTGTAATGTTAAGAGTCCACAGAAGACATTTAAATATGAAATAAATGCATAAACATGTAGCTAGTGTAATGTTAGAGACCACAGAAGACATGTACATATGAAATAAATGTTTAAACATGTAGCTAGGTGTAATGTTAAGAGTCCACAGAAGACATGTAAATATGAAATAAATGCTTAAACATGTAGCTATAGGTGTAATGTTAGAGTCCACAGAAGACATGTAAATATGAAATAAATGCTTAAACATGTAGCTAGGTGTAATGTTAGAGTCCACAGAAGACATGTAAATAATAATAAATGCTTAAACATGTAGCTATGTGTAATGTTAGAGTCCACAGAAGACATGTACATATGAAATAAATGCTTAAACATGTAGCTATTGTAATGTTAGAGACCACAGAAGACATGTAAATATGAAATAAATGCATAAACATGTAGCTAAGTGTAATGTTAAGAGTCCACAGAAGACATTTAAATATGAAATAAATGCATAAACATGTAGCTAGTGTAATGTTAGAGACCACAGAAGACATGTACATATGAAATAAATGTTTAAACATGTAGCTAGGTGTAATGTTAAGAGTCCACAGAAGACATGTAAATATGAAATAAATGCTTAAACATGTAGCTATAGGTGTAATGTTAGAGTCCACAGAAGACATGTAAATATGAAATAAATGCTTAAACATGTAGCTAGGTGTAATGTTAGAGTCCACAGAAGACATGTAAATAATAATAAATGCTTAAACATGTAGCTATGTGTAATGTTAGAGTCCACAGAAGACATGTACATATGAAATAAATGCTTAAACATGTAGCTATTGTAATGTTAGAGACCACAGAAGACATGTAAATATGAAATAAATGCATAAACATGTAGCTAAGTGTAATGTTAAGAGTCCACAGAAGACATTTAAATATGAAATAAATGCATAAACATGTAGCTAGTGTAATGTTAGAGACCACAGAAGACATGTAAATATGAAATAAATGCTTAAACATGTAGCTAGGTGTAATGTTAGAGACCACAGAATACATGTAAATATGAAATAAATGCTTAAACATGTAGCTAGGTGTAATGTTAGAGTCCACAGAAGACATGTAAATATGAAATAAATGCATAAACATGTAGCTATAGGTGTAATGTTAGAGACCACAGAAGACATTTAAATATGAAATAAATGCATAAACATGTAGCTAGTGTAATGTTAGAGACCACAGAAGACATGTAAATATGAAATAAATGTTTAAACATGTAGCTAGGTGTAATGTTAAGAGTCCACAGAAGACATGTAAATATGAAATAAATGCTTAAACATGTAGCTATAGGTGTAATGTTAGAGTCCACAGAAGACATGTAAATATGAAATAAATGCTTAAACATGTAGCTATAGGTGTAATGTTAGAGTCCACAGAAGACATGTAAATATGAAATAAATGCTTAAACATGTAGCTATAGGTGTAATGTTAGAGTCCACAGAAGACATGTAAATATGAAATAAATGCTTAAACATGTAGCTATAGGTGTAATGTTAGAGTCCACAGAAGACATGTAAATATGAAATAAATGCTTAAACATGTAGCTAGGTGTAATGTTAGAGACCACAGAAGACATGTAAATATGAAATAAATGCTTAAACATGTAGCTAGGTGTAATGTTAGAGTCCACAGAAGACATGTAAATATGAAATAAATGCCTAAACATGTAGCTAGGTGTAATGTTAGAGTCCACAGAAGACATGTAAATATGAAATAAATGCCCAAAACACGTAGCTATTGTAATGTTAGAGACCACAGAAGACATGTAAATATGAAATAAATGCCTAAACATGTAGCTATAGGTGTAATGTTAGAGTCCACAGAAGTGAACCTTTTCAAGCCTGTTTTCTCAACTCGCTGTTTCTCTGCAAGACATTAACTCTATAAGCCATATCTCCAAAACTGGAGGGTCAAACTGAACAACCAATATGTCAATTTGAAGCTATGATTCCCTGCTTTCACATGCATGACATGAAAAAACTAAAACGTAAAGATTAGCCTCCCTATAAATTGATCACATACTGTATGAACTGTGCATGTGCATGACGTTTTCCCTGCAGTGGCAAAGTCAGGTGAACTTTGTGTGAACAGCTTCACAGTAGGCTACGTTCCACAACACAATTAGTTTAGAAAAGGTGCAAATTAGCTTAATTTAATTCAGTTTTAGAAAGCTGCAAATTAGCCTACCAGTAATTTAATTTAGTTTAGAAAAAGGTGCAAATTAGTTTAGTTTAATTTAGTTTAGAAAAGGTGCAATTGGAGCCGAGTCTGAAAGCAGTGACTATGGAACATAATTCTCACACACATGAATATCTGACGACAATTAAACTCCTCGTTTGTATTTGGGGATATTATACGCACTGCTCTCACAGCCAATCGGAATGGAGGTTAAGCAGCGAGTGCGTGCTGACAAATGGCGATGAAATCATAAGTCTATTTTCAGACGTAGAATAGTATTTATAAACGGCAGACCCAGTTTAGCTGCACTGTCTCACAGCCACTGCCCCACTTCTTCCTCTGTAGGAGAGCAGACGCTAATGCTCCGCTGGCACAGGAGTCAAGACAGACAAGTCCTCCTGCACTAAGAACACAGGAGTCAAGAGACATACAAGTCCTTCTGCACTAAGAACACAGCGGGTCTAAAGAGCGCATGGATTTCACGTTACAATGCTTCAAGACAGAGAGATGTTTATTATGAATTACGTCCCAAACTAAACCAATGCAACGAGTCGCAACTCCCTCGTAACTAAACAGTTTTAAGGACGTGTCACACCAATGCAACTCCTCGCAACAAAACAGTTTTAAGGACATGTCACACCAATGCAACTCCTCACAACAAAACAGTTTTAAGGACATGTCACACCAATGCAACTCCCTGTAACAAAACAGTTTTAAGGACATGTCACACCAATGCAACTCCTTGTAACAAAACAGTTTTAAGGACATCTCACACCAATGCAACTCCTCACAACAAAACAGTTTTAAGGACGTGTCACACCAATGCAACTCCCTACAACAAAACAGTTTTAAGGACATGTCACACCAATGCAACTCCCTGTAACAAAACAGTTTTAAGGACATCTCACACCAATGCAACTCCTCTCAACATTCTCAAGGACATGCTAAATGATAGTTGGAACCAAAAATGGACTCTTACGGAACTGTAACTGTGAGAATTAGTTCAAGGCTTCACAGGGTGTGTAATAATGAATAAATGAATACAAAATGAGAGAACAATAACATCACCAGACACATAATGAGCTTTAACCGAATGGACCCTTACGGGTCTGTGACTCTGACCAAATGGACCCATACATAGTGTGGTAGTAAATCAGTACTATAGACTCCTAATATTCCATACATAGTGTGGTAGTAAATCAGTACTATAG
>NC_137866.1:458669-502754 GCF_963924005.1 Protomyctophum bolini
CTGTCTGTCTGTCTGTCTGTCTGTCTGTCTGTCTGTCTGTCTGTCTGTCTGAAGGGTATGGCCTGGTCATCCCAGTTTAGTAAGAGTACACTTTCAAAGAAATTAGAGAAACGGTTGGATTCTTTTTTTTCTTTTCTAATATATTTTTTATCCCACGATTTTGTAACCCATTTTTCACCCCTGTGCCAATCATCTACTGTGAACTCATGCTCCCTTCATGCCTGAGTGTCCAAGTTGCTCCTTTACACCTGACAGGGGGGAGTTTCCCTGGTTGGACGTAGCGCGTGGAAGGAACACGTTATTCCAACCAGTTCCTTTCCCCTCCATCAGGCGCCCCGGCTGGCCAGGGGGAGGCAGTTTAGTGACCAGGATTACTGCATGTTTTTGTGAGGGTACCTAAACGGTTGGATTCTAATGAGAGCGCTAAAGCTGTCTTGGAAGAGCCACCCATCGACTGATCTAATATACAGTCAACCTTCCCTGTGTTTCTACACTAGTCCACCCATCGACTGATCTAATATACAGTCAACCTTCCCTGTGTTTCTACACTAGTCCACAAGAGCCACCCATCGACTGATCTAATATACAGTCAACCTTCCCTGTGTTTCTACACTAGTCCACCCATCGACTGATCTAATATACAGTCAACCTTCCCTGTGTTTCTACACTAGTCCACCCATCGACTGATCTAATATACGTCAACCTTCCCCGTGTTTCTACACTAGTCCACCCATCGACTGATCTAATATACAGTCAACCTTCCCTGTGTTTGTACACTAGTCCACCCATCGACTGATCTAATATACAGTCAACCTCGTCCTGGGTGTCAAAATAGACCCCAAGCTGTCCTGGTCGAAACACCTGACCAAAATCTCCATCCGGGCCGGTCAGAAGTTGGCAGCACTGAGGAGAGTGGCCAGTAAACTCACCACCGAGAGCCGTGCAACGGTCTACAAGCTACAGGTCCGCAGTGTCATGGAGTACGCCTCACTCACTTGGATGAGTGCCCCACCAACACATCTTGGTCTGCTGGACAATATTCAGAGGAATTGACCAAGACATTGCCAGTACGACACTTTTCATCGACAGCCTTAGCCACAGAAGACACGTTGCCGCCGCTACAGTCCTGTACAAAATGCACACCCCTCACTGCCCTAGGGACCTCCAGGACATGCTCCCTCCACCTTACACCAGGCGGCGAAACACCCGCCGATGCACAGCCACACCAGAACATGCTCTCGACCCCCCAGGCTCAAAAACACGGACATTGGACAGAACTTTTCTCCACACTGCTGTTCAGGTGTGGAACAGCCTACCAGAACATGTAGTGGACTCCATCACAGACGACGGCCTTCAAGCCTTTAAACGCAGAGCTCACAGACATCTCCTGACCACCCCTCACACTGACTGTTGAGCTGCAGTGAACCATTTGATTGGCCAATGGATATGTATTTACTATGTATTACTTGGCTATTGTTCACAATTGCATCTAATAAAAAAAAAAAAAAAAAAAAAAACCTTCCCTGTGTTTCTACACTAGTCCACCCATCGACTGATCTAATATACAGCAACCTTCCCTGTGTTTCTACACTAGTCCACCCATCGACTGATCTAATATACGTCAACCTTCCCTGTGTTTCTACACTAGTCCACCCATCGACTGATCTAATATACAGCAACCTTCCCTGTGTTTCTACACTAGTCCACCCATCGACTGATCTAATATACAGCAACCTTCCCCGTGTTTCTACACTAGTCCGATCCAGAAGAACACAGTTTTCCGGCCACTGCTACAGAGCTGACAATGAGGTTATATCTTCCCTTCTTCTCTGGAGTCCTGCCTCAAAGCAGACCAGAGGTAGAAAACTGTCATTGCCTGATGTCATGGCTATAGGGACATGTGATGTCATCGCTAGGGACACATGATGTCATGGCTAGGGACACATGCATCAGTAAGCAGGAACTGGGGATGGATCAGTGGTTGTAAATAAACATAGATTGTGTATTAGTGCGTAAACAAGCTGAAATGTGTCAGAATGTAAGCGCCAGCCAGCCAGTCAGTCAGTCAGCCAGCCAGCCAGCCAGCCAGCCAGCCAGCCAGTCAGTCTCTCCTGCAGCTTGTGACACCATGTGAAACACAAGAAACAGGTTCCAAAATGTCCACCATCTCAGGTTTCCATTTCTGGGTGAAAGGGCCTCTCCACTTGTCCTGTAGACATGGAGGCAGCACCCCCCCCCCCCCCATACTGACAGACAGATATTCTGAGGAGGAAGGAATGCCATTAACTCCATTAAACCGGCTGTGACCCCCCCCCCCCCACCCCCAAAATAATCATATTTTGGATTGGAGGATTGACTCGGTTCCACAGATAAATATTACAGTACTACTATTGCTACTACTAATGAATGAATTGCATCCGTCCGCACTTCCCACGCCCAATCCATCCCTTTGATGCTGAGTGTCAAGCAGGGAGGCACTGGGTCCCATTTTTAGTGAGTCTTTGGTATTTGACCCAGCCGGGGATCGAACCCCGACCTCCCAGTCTCAGGGCGGACACTCTAACCACAAGGCCACTGAGCTGGACCACTAGGATGAAACAATAACAATCCTGGATCATGAAAACAGTTCAGCGTCTTGCTCAAGGACGCTGCAACCGACGAGGAGCCGGGATCGAACCGGGAACCAGCGCCCGCTCCGCTAGGCCTCGATCCACACCCGGGGAGAAGCAGATACTTAAAAACCCATTCTGACCTGAGATCAGATTCTAAAAATGTCTTCTACATACAGACAGATTTCTGAAAAAGCTATGTTTCTATGTCAGTCGTTCTTCGATTTTTCAAAAATAGCAGACCTACAAGCTCATGGCGCGCCACTCGGTGGCGCGCTACGAGCTGGTAGGTCTGCTGTTTTTCAATAGCTAAAGCATAACATAATGCTAACACCAAAAGGGGTTCCCGCCAATAATGGGTTAAAGCCCAGAAATCAGAGGTTCAAAGGAATTAATTAATAATAATGACGAAACAAAAGCAGGTCATTCATTTTCATCCTTGATGACCCAGAAACGATTACAACAATAATAAATATGATTAATTTCCATGTGTGTGTGTGTGTGTGTGTGTGTGTGTGTGTGTGTGTGTGTGTGTGTCTAGTTATTACAGTACTATACAGACAGACTGACGTGGGCTGTATGTATAAATAATAAATATTATTCATTTAGTAAACTTATTACAGTTACAGACGCTGCAATGTGGAAGAGTCTACTAATTAGTCAGCTGTTCTCTTCTGGTGAACATGGAAGTGTTTCTGTGTTAGATTATAGATAATTTCCTCTGAGACGCTCGTCCCCAAAACCCTGGTTTTACAGACAGAGAAACACACCTGGTTTATACCTGGTTTCACAGAGAGAGAGAGAGAGAGAGAGAGAGAGAGAGAGAGAGAGTGAGTTTTACAGAGAGAGAAACACAATCTTTCAACAGAGAGACTAATTCATTTTCCAACAGCTTGTTGGTCTGATAAGAAAAGTACTCAGGGGAGCCGCAGAAAGTAGGCTAATAACGCCACATAATGTAACTGTTAGATAGTTGACACCACACACCACACACACACACACACACACACACACACACACACACTCAATACGGTAGCCTACATATGAAACCAAATGGACCCATGCAGGCCTTACAAACGGAGCATAAAACCAAGTTCAACCGCCATGTAGAATACCGTAGATCAGCCACGTCACTGAAAAGTAAACTAATAGCCTAGGCCTATATCTTTTTTTGTTTAAATAACAATAATTCTGGAATGCCTGCATAGCCTACAAACTTTTATTAGGAAAACAACACAGACATGAAACGATATTGTGAGCATTTAAACGTAGGAAGACAGACTCACCTCGAGATGTATGTTTTTTATCGGATATCTGGCGAGAAGTCCTGCTCAACTAACTCAGGTGGATTTTTAAGTGATAATTATTCTCGTGTCATGAGAAACAAACAAGGAAAAAAAGCACGACTACAAAGAAATAACAGCCGTCTTAAAAGTCATCAATGACACGGACAACATTGCCATCCTGTGGCCATCTCCTGCAATTACACCAAGAGTATTCAATGCTGAGCTAAAAATGACTCAAAGTAAAACCAAATCAAATCAGCCAGCAGCAGATTATATATAATATATATACAGGTCAACAGGCCATATAGTAAAGATTATAATATGCTGCATTGATGTTACAATAGGTTGACTATTTTTAGAATGCCTAAAACCTAGAAAAAGGCCTAGTGTTGAAGAGAAGCTGAAGGCATTCTATATTGACTCATTCCTTCAACTCCCACTCATGGAGCTACAGATCCTACAGGGATCCAGTAGGTTTACTTTACACAGCTACGTCCTACTGTTGATAGCAGACAGACGTATTCTATTGTCTATGATTCGAACGTAGAACAATTTACAATTTAGGCATTTATCAAACGCTCTTGATCCAGAGCGACTTACATTAAGCGAAAACAAAAGCATGGCATACATAACATCACATATATAAAAAGGAGTTATCTTGAATCATGTATAAACTAAGAACGTAACAGTGGAGTATCTATATGTCAACTATACATACTATACTATATTATATATTATACAATATACATGTGTACTATAAAGTGCTATGACTACATAAAAATGCAATTCTAGTGCTGTCTACGTAACGAGCTATAAGTCTGTCTAAAATATTATCTAAGTCTACATGAAGTGCTATCTCAGGGGCTAGGCTAGGGCAAGTGCTATAACATACTGTTGATAGCAGACACTTATTCTATCTCACCCTGCCTGGCCTGGGATCTGAACGTAGAACCTACTGTTGAGCAGACAGACTTATTCTAGAATGCTAGATTCTATTCTAGATGCATCTTATTTGATCTGATCGAACCCTGACTGGGCTGGCATCACATCAGCCAACTTGGCTTAAATCTCAGTCTTAAATTAATTTTAAAACAACCCTTTCATACTTATTTGGTGTGCATTGATGGGTTCGTAGACCTACAGAAGTGTTCCCAATCCATGTCATGAAATAAGTGACAGCACAAGTTACACGATTGTTAAAAAATAATAATATATAAAGAAGAATTTGTCCAACATGCCGATACATTTACCTCCCCAAACTATCACCTTCTAAAATATTAAATGTTGTGTATATTGAATGTTGCTGTTATTAATGTCATGTCTATGAATTGATTGCACAGGACCAGAATGGAAACAAGAGACCGCAAGCAGCTTTTTTTTGTGCCTATCCCCTTTTTGGACTGTACTTTATTCTGTCGGATAAACTATTCAAACAATATATACATGTATGATTATACTGTATACATTAATATGAATGGATATCTGTAAACATCTCTAATTGTCTTAGGGCCGATTCATACTCCTATTTTAGAGCCGAATAAAAGTCGGTTCGGCGCTGTAGAGCCTACAATGTGACGTCATTTGAGGTTCGGGGGGGGGGGGGGGCGAGTACCGTCCTAAAGTCGTCTCTTCGGTGCTACTGAAAAATTCTGATGAGCCGAAATCATTTCGGCACTACAGCGCCGAAACAGAACACTACAGCGCCGACACAGCGGTAAAATAGGAGTATGAATCGGCCCTTATTCTCTTACCTTTGGTCCTGCCTCTGATGATGCCGAGGCGACACCTGACAGAGAAAGAGAACATATTTCTCCTCTTCCCTGCGTTCCTCCTCTCCTCTCCTCCTCCAGCCCATAGCGATGCGTTCCTCCTCTCCTCTCCTCCTCCAGCCCATAGCGATGCGTTCCTCCTCTCCTCTCCTCCTCCAGCCCATAGCGATGCGTTCCTCCTCTCCTCTCCTGTCTGGGAGAAGAGTTTGGCTTTAGCGCGCCCCGTCCCGAGCAGGAATCTAGCTGACATGATGTTCATGTTCTTCTGTCTGAGCACCGGGACAGGACAGGAGTCACAGGACAGGCCAGGACAGGACAGGCCAGGACAGGACAGGCGGGCAGCAGGGTTCTTCTCCTATGTCCTCCTCGTGCTTTTCAGCATGGCATCTTTCTGAACAACGACCGGTCTTCTCCTCTCCTCTCCTCTCCTCCCGTCTGGACAACAACCAAGAACCCTCCTCTGTCCTTCAGAGCCAGCCCAGGAGGAGGAGGAGTGGGCGGCGGAAGGATGGATGTTTTCAAATCAGGAAAGATGCAAACACTCTACAGAGGAGTGGGCGGATGGATGGAATGGAGGATGCTTTCAAAACAGGAAAGATGCAAACACTCTCTAGACTACAGTATTTCATTTTAAACCATTTAGAGATGCGACCAGATTCTACAAAATGTCTTCTAGACTTTCTAAATCATGACTTATCTGGAAAAAAAATTATATTTCAATATCAGTGGCCTCCGACCTGTAAATATGTTATTCCTTCCAGGGACCCCGCCCTCCAGAAGCAAAGATTTGAGTTAAAAAAACATTTGCTGTGACAGAATCATCCCTGCATGGCAGTGTTCTCTACGTGGGCAGATGGAGAGGAGGGGCAAAGGGCTGCCTGCCAGAACGCAATGCAATGGAAACACACAAGACTCCCTGGGAGGATGGCTTCTGTTCTCTGAAGAGACGTTAACTGAAGAGGCAACGTTTAAAAGCTTCTGTTCTCTGAAGAGACAACATTAACTGAAGAGGCAACGTTTAAAACCTTCTGTTCTCTGAAGAGACACCATCTCTCTCAGGGAGGATGGCTTCCGTTCTCTCAAGAGGCAACATAAAGCTTCTGTTCTCTGAAGAGACATTAACTGAAGAGGCTACGTTTAAAAGCTTCTGTTCTCTGAAGAGACAACATTAACTGAAGAGGCAACATTTAAAACCTTCTGTTCTCTGAGTGAAGAGACACCATCTCTCTCAGGGAGGATGGCTTCTGTTCTCTCCAGAGGCAACATAATAATCTCTCTCTCAAGTTCTGGAGAAAAAAAACAAGTTGTAAGAAACCACTTGAACAGCGCTAGTGGCATCCTAATAATTCAACCAGGGGGAAAAAACAGTACATGGACGAGCTCAGGGCGAGGCTAATTTAATATAAACTAGGCCTGAGACGTTCACCCTCTGTGGACATTTTTTAAACCACAGCCTTAAAAACGTTCCTTTGAACAAGCATGTGTGGACGGTTCAACCTGCATTTGCTGATTAATCCTATATTTAATGATTTAGTTGAATTGTACAGCAAATGTTTTAACCGCTTTCTTTTCATGGTCTATTTCATTGCATGTAAAGCACGTTGTGTGTCCTCTGCGAAAAGTGCTACATAAATAAAATGTACTCATTTTCAATGTTTAAACTATAAAGGAGACCAAGTAGGCCTACATACCGGTACCCTATTGGCCTGAATAGAAGACAGTTTATTTCCTAAAACAGGGTATTATAATCAGGGACTAGAGACTATTTGACATTCAAATGTTACATTTCCAAATTCATCTTGAAAAATGGGGCTTATATTCGGCACAACGCAGTAAGACCCTGGGCTCAGGTATTAGGTACGCATAGCAACTGTCTGCTTGCTTCTTAGTCAACTAGCAATTTCCGTAGCTTAGTTTTTATTTATTGGTCGCGTTCCTGTTCTCCCTTTTAAGCTTCTTCGGTAGTGGGTACTGTATTTATGAGCATTGTATGTCTGTCCTGTTTTTTTTGTTGTGTATTTTTTGTTACTGGCAGAGCTGTGTCACTTATTTTTGCCTATTGTTCTGGCCAGTTCACACTTGTAAAAGAGACTTCAGTCTCAATGTGGTTTTTACTGGTAAAATAAATAAAAATAGTTTGCCAAGTATAGAAGGTTCAACGTGTTTAAAAGGAAAACACCCGGTAACATTTCATTCTAATATATGCATGCATGAAAATGATCCGATTTAATTCCTTAGAAGAGATGCAGCGGTGTGTTCACGTTTCACAATATGACTCCATGTCGTCAGTAGCATTCTGCATGCCATGTGAATGCAGGATTAACGTTTTAGTTTCAGACATAAAGTTGACCAAAATATTAGTTATTTTTAAAACACAGCTTTAGGGTAATTGTAAATGAGTCTCCTGTAAAAAGCCTAACCGTTGCCAACATTGTCTGGCTCACCTTTTAGGGAAAAATAATTATTTCACTTCCATGTCTTACAAATGAATTTTTAATTCTTCCAATTCTCCAGACCTGGCATTTAGAGGTCTTCCCCGGTAACCACAACAATGTCCAATATCACAAATAAACTAACATTGTAAATGGAAAAAACAAAAAGAACAATCTGTAAGCAGTTTGTACATTTTTAAAGACCTTTTTTGTGTGTTTATTGTGAAAATAATAATTGAAGCAGGCAGAGCATCTATTCGTTCTCCTCACTGCGCAGCCTGGCGTTGGGGTTTGTGATCTTGATGGCGAGCTGCGCTGCTCTCTCAACGATCAGCTTCCTGTTCTTGGAGGACACGTTGTGGGCGATCTCTGCACAGAAGGTCCTAAAGAGAAACCAGAGAAGAAGAGGGTCGTTAAGTACTGGATCTACACGATAAATACAGTCAACTTCAGTGCCTTATTTTCTAGACAGATCTGGTCGTATGCTACTTTTATTAGATTAACACATTCTGGCCGGGAACCCCTTTTGCTGTTAGCATCATGTTATGCTTTAGCTATTGAAACATAGCAGATCTACAATCTCATAGCTTGTAAGTCTGCTATTTTTGAAAAATCAATGAAATGTGGCACAAATCATTGAATATATATTTCAGAGCGAACATTTTTAACTAAAATATTGGCTTCTGGGGGGGTCCCTGGAACTACATATTTTGAGATAGGGGTCCGTGGCCCAATAGAGATAATTCTGGGGGTCCTTGACATGAAAAAGGTTGAGCAGACCACTGACATAGAAACATGGGATTTTCAGAAAAATGTTAGGATTTAGAAGCTTTTTTTTTTAATCGACCTCAGTCCAAAATGGGTTAGACTACACGTCACAAAGCTCAAGCTTTGCTCTGTAAAGCACTTTGAGCTGCATGTCATGACAGGAAAGGCGCTCTACAAATAGAATTATTAAATTGGCCAACAGAAACAGAATTGTATTTATTCATAGGATCCAATGTTCAACACAATTAAATGGGTGCAGTACTTAAGTTTAGACAGTCTTTTACCCATGTCTAACCAATGACTAGTCTAAACTAAGTATGCACCCCCAATTAAATTCTAAATTGCAATTATTTGTAATTTGCGACAGCCCTCGAGTGTTTAACCCGCAACGTGATTTAAGTAAAACCAGGACATACTTGTTGCACATCATGAGCACCTCCAGCTCCTTCATGTTGTTGATGAGGAACTTCTTGAAGCCGGTGGGCAGCATGTGTTTGGTCTTCTTGTTGGATCCGTAACCGATGTTGGGCATCAGCATCTGACCCTTGAAACGCCTGCGGACCCTGTTGTCGATACCACGGGGCTTACGCCAGCTTTTCTGTTGGGACACAAGAACCAGAGAATACACACTGTCAGAACCAGAGAACACACTGTCACATTATGGGGTTCTGTTGGGACAAGAACCAGAGAACACACACTGTCAGAACCAGAGAACACACTGTCACATTATGGGGTTCTGTTGGGACAAGAACCAGATAATACTGTCAAAACCAGAGAACACACTGTCACATTATGGAGCCAGCTTTTCTGTTACAGAAAGCAGAATAAAACTTTGTCACATTTCAGGTTCAGAGATGAAAGGATGAAATAGTTGTTATTCACAAAGAACGAATGTGCCAGTTTGATCACTTAAAAAAAAAAAACTAGGCTAGTAACCGAAAATAGCCGATCTACATGCTCACAACACGTCGCAGCGCGATGTGTTGTGAGCATGTAGATCTGCTATTTTTGGTGCACAGACATTTGGTGCACAGACACACATTTGGCTTCCAAGGAATCCAAATGAGTGAAATCACTCGTGGCGACAGAACTTGAATCCATGCAGATGTGTCCATGTTTCCTGAGAACATAACTTTATGCAGATGTGTCCATGTTTCCTGAGAACATAACTTTATGCAGATGTGTCCATGTTTCCTGAGAACATAACTTTATGCAGATGTGTCCATGTTTCCTGAGAACATAACTTTATGCAGATGTGTCCATGTTTCCTGAGAACTCCCTCAGCCTTGCAGTTTTCCCTCATGGAGTCAGATTTAAATCAATAACAGAGACATGCATGTCCAGTCACAGACTTACCGCGATCTTGACATATCTGTCAGACTGATGGCGAATGAACTTCTTGGTGCGTTTCTTTACGATCTTGGGTTTAGTGAGGGGTCTGAGGGCTCCCATGGTGACTGGAGATAAAGAGAGGAGAGCAGAGGGAAACAGTCATTACTACAACATGACATTACATCTAGGGTTTAGTGAGGGGTCTGAGGGCTCCCATGGTGACACAGAGGAGAGCATGGTTTGCCTGTTCTCTCTCCTAATGGTACCAACGTCAATACAGCATGGAATTGTTGACAAAACCTGATCCGACGACAACAAAATATTCTTTGGTTTTGGGTCTGAGAGGCTAAATCAAATGGGTCCGAGGGTATAAATGTCATCAGGTGGTCCGTGGCTCAAAATAATGGACCTTGCTATTAAAACAAAGGGTTTAAAACTAGTGAGTTAGCGAATGTCATCAGCAGCCGAACCAAGGTGTACATTATTGTAGGTAGAATTACTCCTGGTCTGTGGCTTACCAACGACATCAATCAATGCACATTGAGAGATGATATAACTCACTAAAATAATATACAAGTTGTCCGCTGCAGGCAGAGAGCTGTAGCTGGTCCGTGGTTTACTATCATCAATGACATCAATGCACATTATGATGTGATATGATATAATTCACTAAAATAATATACCAGCTTTCCACTGCAACCAGCCAGCGAGCTCCGACATCAATGCACATTGTGAAATAATACAATTCACTCAAACATACAAGCTGTCCATTGCAGCCTGTGAGCTCTGAGCTGTAGCTGGTCTGTGGTTAGCAAGCTGACATTAATGCACATTGTGAAATTATACAATTCACTAAAACAAACAGGCTGTCCAGTCAGTGAGCTGTTAGCTGCCATGCTAACACCACTAGCACTACTAGCCAGCCATGCTAAATTCTAACACCATTTGCACTAGAACTAGCCAGCCATGCTAAATGCTACGCTGCTCAAACCACCGCGACAGCAAAGCAGCCTAAAACACCACATTAAACTCACGGGGTTCTTGTCACCCAGAAACCAGTAGAAATAACCGAGGAACAGAGTCGTAACGAGGAGGACGTTGGTGACCAACAGCACCAGAAAACACACATCAGAGTAGGCCATGTTGTCACTGAGCAGCAGCCATTACTGGACCGGGGTCCATCAACCAAACAACCCTCCACAGATACACTTAACACTGAGTTATAACAGATAATACAGAGCGGGAAGCGTCGGGGACATGTTTAACTCTTCATTCATGGGGTTTTATTACATTATTGGGTGTTTTAATGGACGGATGAACGTAGATTAGTGGAACTCACCCGCCGAGCTAAAGCCGAACAGGGACTCTTCACGACGGAGGAAAGCGAAGGAAAGGACTTCCGCGGTGGCGCCGCGGGGCCTTATGGGTAGTGTAGTTCCGAGGTTCCTCCCACCCGGGACACAAACCAGAGGGAAAATAGCAGATCTGCAAGCTCTCACAACACGGCGCGAAGCAAGCGAACACGACCTTGCAGATCTGCTATTTTCACTTTGTTTTCTAATTCATGGAATTGCGTTAAATTAAATTATTTTATTTTTTTATTTCCTCATGAATTTACTGGAAAAAGTTTTATTATAACACAATTTAAAAACACAATTGGGAAACAATACAATTTAAAAATAAACATAAAACAAACTGGCCGACGGAAGAACAGAAAAGGACTACACCGCTGGTGTCGCAGAGCCTTGTGGGTAGTGTGGTTCACCAGGCGGGCGGAAGAACAGAAAAGGACTACACCTCTGGTGTCGCAGAGCCTTGTGGGTAGTGCAGTTCTTCACGGGTGGTCGTTGAGGCAACAACAGTATACGCCAGGAGAGGAGTGTAGTTTCTCTTTCTGTTGTTTAGTTTAGGTTTCATTTTATTGCGTTCGGGGGGTCTGTGAGTCAAAACAAAGTCCATATAAATATAAACTAATGTATTTGATGTCATTGATTGGGGACTTTAAACATATATGATGATATTACATCATATAGTCAGTTAATTTGTGTTGTTAATTATTACACAAGAGACAAGATATACTTATACTCTGTTTTCTGTTACAACTGCGCATTTCTTGCTTTAGGTTCATTAATCATTACAACATATATATATGGTGGAGGGCGTTCTGTACGTAGCCTTGATAATAATGTGTTAATCTTCTTGTTTTTGGTTAATTATGGCTGTAAATCAGTAGCATATACAGTAGCAGGGCGTTCTGTAGCCTTGATAATACTGTGTTAATTTAATTATGGATATAAATCAGTAAAGTACAGTGAAGTACAGGTACCAGGGCGTTATGTAGCCTTGATAATAATAATGTGTTAATCTTCCTGTTTAGGTTCATTATCTACTACCTGTTCTTTTACATGGCTGTAAAATAACAGGTAGCAGGGTGTTAATCTTTCTGTTTTGTTTGTTTATGGTTTAGGTTCAACTTAAAGGATCAAAGTGCAACAGGATATTATATTTGTCATCATCACATGATAGGGGAGAGAGAGAGAGAGAGAGAGAGAGAGAGAGAGAGAGAGAGAGAGAGAGAGAGAGAGAGGGAGAGGGAGAGAGAGAGAGAGAGAGAGAGAGAAAGAGAGAGAGAGAGGGAGAGATAGGGGAACACTTTTCATGTAGTGAGTCCTCGAGCATCGTCTAACTTTTCTGCTCTTTTTGTATAGCCTGCATTTTATACCAGCCAATTAAGAACAATAATGGATCAAGTACCAATCGCCAGCAGTGGGTGAGTCACTCATTTAAGCTGTTGATGTTGTTCTATACAGACCTGAAACATGAACCATGCAGGCTATTGTTGGGCACTATACATCTGCTCCATAGCCTTACTGCTGTTGCTGTTAGGCATTAGAGCTATGGAACAGAGCTCTGGTCCATAGCCTTACTGCTGTTGCTGTTAGGCATTAGAGCTATGGACCAGAGATAGTTGGGCACTGATATCTCTAACCCTGAATCAAGACATTATTCTGGTGTTTATATCAGAATCGATATGACAGTCTTTATACAATGTTATGTCTGGGCCTATAAGTATGTTATAGGCTACTTCTAAAAACAAAACAACGTCATGATGTTCTTGTTGGACATATTAGTATTATTCCATATTATATGGAACTGTATTATATTGTATTATATATCTCTGCTGCATAACACCAAAATGTTCATTTTTCAGGAAATGAAAAATATAAATCTTTCAGGAAATTAAGAAAAACTTATATTTGTAAAACAAAGCAATACAGCCTCATCAAAGTTTTTAACTTGTGGTGGAGTTAGCTGCTTTAGCAGACAGTCTGAGGGTCCAGTGGAGTTAAGAGGTTTTGTCTTTTTACTACTTTCCATTGATTCAATATTTTCGAAACAACACAAAAGGGTGTTCAATAGCACTGATTTATGCCAACAAAAAAACCTCAACAATGTACTTATGGGGATTCCTCCCAACAGCAACAAAATTTATTAATGGGCTGTATTTTGCATGTCTTAAGTACCAGGTCTTATTCCCTAACTTGAGTAAACTAAAGACCTGGAGGCGTGATCAATTAATGCTCTTTGGACACTCA
This sequence comes from Protomyctophum bolini, assembly GCF_963924005.1. Lineage (NCBI taxonomy): Eukaryota > Metazoa > Chordata > Actinopteri > Myctophiformes > Myctophidae > Protomyctophum > Protomyctophum bolini. The sequence continues at coordinate 472,462 of NC_137866.1, forward strand.
GAATAGCCAAATGGCATTGATCACGCCTCCAGGTCTTTAGTTTACTCAAGTTAGGGAATAAGACCTGGTACTTAAGACACGCAAAATACAGCCCAATTTGGATTGTATTATTATTACAGTGGACATAATGCTTATGGAACTGTATTATATTGTATTGTACAGTATATATATTGTATTATTTCTTCCCAGTGGACATAATGCTTATGGAACTGCAAACCCTGGATTCAAAATTCCAGAGGCCTATAATCCTGGTAAGTAATTTAATGTGACCAAGTTACGCATAGCATATATTTAATATTATATAGATAAAAAAGTAGCCTAATTAAGATACAGTCACTCTTAATTTATTAGTGGTTAAAGATGACTCTTTTCTTCAGTCGTCAAATCCATTTCAATCATTTGTTTGTAACCCTATATATGTCCAAGCCCCACAGCCACACCCCAGGGGTCCTTGAGGGAGTTCCAGGGACCCCCATTTGAAAAGACATGCCAGGGACCCCCATTTGAAAAGACATGCCTGGGACCCCCATTTGAAAAGACATGCCAGGGACCCCCATGAGAGAGGGTCTTTTTACGGCTCTAGCAGTGATTCTCAACCCGTTTAATTTCAAGGACCCCCAGTTTGTATTAGTCTACGGCATGGGTTTTCAACAGGTGGTCCGTGGACCACTGGTGGTCCGTGAAGGTATTGCATGTGGTCCCTGACCATGCATTTAGTAATGTAGGAAAGGGAAGATTTGTATTTTAATTTATTGTATTGACCACAAGTTGAGAAACAATGCAGTAAATGACGTGGTGACATATACGATGACGCTCGATCGATGTTGTCAGTTACTGGGAAGTCGAAGGTCAAGAACTTCCACAGAAAAGGGAGGTGGAATATCAAGGGAAACCGTACCGGTTTGCCTGGTTGAGTCACCATTATAGGGAAATGTGCCCATAATTAATTGCATGTGTCTGCTCGCTCATACAAGTTACAATGAACAGCAACATGATTTTAATATGGAAGGTTAATTTTTCCCCATATCCCCCCTCCCAACACAACAGTGGTCCCCAGGTTGATTCTCAGTCAGGGTGGTGGTCCCTGGTTCATAATCAGTTGGTCTACGGAGTACGGACCTCCATTTAAAGGCATTTCTTATCTCTGGATCCCCCAATTTATATTGTAAAATCACTGTTAATTTAACTCTGAGAGGGTACAAATGGAACCAAATGGATCCGTTAGGGTTCCATTGAGTTACAGACCCATAAGGCCATAAGGGTCCATTTGGTTCCATTTGTACACTCTCAGAGTTACAGACCCATAAGGGTCCATTTGGTTCCATTTGTACACTCTCAGAGTTACAGACCCATAAGGGTCCATTTGGTTCCATTTGTACACTCTCAGAGTTACAGACCCATAAGGGTCCATTTGGTTCCAAACTATCATTTAGCTGGGGACCCCCTGGAACTCCCTCAAGGTCACCTGGGGGTCCCTATACTTTGACAACCACTGAACGGTAATACTTTCCCTCGCCACATGGGTGAAAGGATCACTTCCCTGTTCCTTCCTCTGTGTGTGTGTGTGTGTGTGTGTGTGTGTGTGTGTGTGTGTGTGTGTGTGTGTGTGTGTGTGTGTGTGTGTGTGTGTGTGTGTGTGTGTGTGTGTGTGTGTGGGCGGTGCCTTGCCTGCCCTTCCTGTCACAATGCTGGAATGTTTACTCTGAGATGAGAGATCCTCTGGTTGTGATTTCAGGTACAGCTATCGTTTAGTATCTGGCAGCTGGTTGTGGGTTGGTGGACTTTAGAAAGTTGTCTCTCATAAAGTTGACAAAAAGTCAGAATTCTAGCCTCATTCTTTAATAGTTTAGTGGCTAGTGGGTTTTTAACAACGGATACAATGTATAATCCTGTGCAGACACAAGGTAAGCTACTCTATAGTTAAGTTAAATATATACATTTTGTTGTGCAGTGTTTGTTTTAGTGATCAGTTAAAACAAGTGAGCATGTTTATTAGGGTTAAATCAAGAAAAACAACTCTTGCGTTGCGATGAGTGTGTCAGCTTTGTTTGGTTATCTATGAAAGTCTTCTTGGTTGTGTGGGTCTGTGTGCACGTGCATGTACATGTTGTGTGTGTGTGTGTGTGTGTGTGTGTGTGTGTGTGTGTGTGTGTGTGTGTGTGTGTGTGTGTGTGTGTGTGTGTGTGTGTGTGCGTGTGTGTGCGTGCGTGCGTGTACATGTTGTGTGTGCGTGTGTGTTTGTGCGTGTGTGTGTGTATGTGTGTGTGTGCGTGTACATGTTGTGTTTGTGTGTGTGTGTGTGTGTGTGTGTGTGTGTACGTGTGTGTGTGTATACATCTCATGTATCTTAACCCATCTGTAACTCATTCATGTACTATAAGAACAGTTTTAGGGGCGTATAGTAAACTGTCCTTTCTTTACGTCATTTCAAATCATGTGTGTAACTGTGGGTGATTATTGACCAATCTTTTCTCCCTCCTAAAGAGATGTCTTTCTTCTCCACTGCCTTCCCTTCCCTTCCCTTCCCCGGCTGAACCGGTCTGTCTTGTTCTTCTCTCTCTGACAGCCATGTACGCCCCCCCGCCCATGAACGCTCCACAAGGTCCACCCGCCGCTGACATGTACGCTCCCAGCGCGCCCCCCCCCGGCATGTTCGACAGCGTGCCTGGCTATGAGGGACTGGCCGGGGGTGGAGGTACAGTATGAGTACAGTATGAGCTATTCAACTATAGCTATGTGTGACTCCTCCTTTGTGTTGGTCTGTGAGAGAGACTGCCTTCCTCTGTAAGACTCTGTGCAGTCAGTGGAGGTCTAGGTCTAGGTCTAGGTCTAGGTCTAGGTCTAGGTCTCAACGTGTTCGGCTGGGCCCCCCTGTGCCTCCCGCACCCCCCCCCCCCCCCAATACAAGTTGACCGCTACAGTAACCTTAATTCCTTTGTTAGTGGAGGAAGGAACAAGGAAGCCTTTCTGGAGATTGTCTGCAGAGAGCAACACAAATGTGTGCAAAGATGCAAAGATAATGCATTAGGAGCGGAGGTTTGTTTGGTGTGCGTGCGTGCGTGCGTGCGTGCGTGCGTGCGTGGGTGCGTGTGTGCGTGCGTGCGTGTGTGTGTGCGTGCGTGCGTGTGTGCGTGCGTGTGTGCATGCGTGTGTGCGTGTGTGCATGCGTGAATTGATGCCAATGAACTTGTGAGGGCCGTTGGTATGCCACTAGTTTGAGCAAGACCCGGTAAGGACACACTGTGATTGGCCAGCAGTCGCTGTGATTGGCCAGCAGTCGCTGTGATTGGCCAGCAGTCGCTGTGATTGGCCAGCAGTCGCTGTGATTGGCAGCTCTGCCTCGTTAAACTCTGCCTAAAGCCGGTATTCCTAATTCTGAAATGATGCCTAAAGCTAACTTCATTCCTAACTCTAAATCAGTAACACTGTGCCTGAAGACACTACTATTTACAACCCTCACCTTGTTAAGTTATGCCTGAAGCTAATCTTATCCTGAACCTAACCTCATTAAACTATGCCTAAAGCTAATGTAATTCTAACCTATAAGCGAGTAGCGTCGGAAACCCAGACGTTTTTATTTCCAGAGAGATTTATTTTTGTCTGGGACCGAGTCCACTTCAATTCAGCATAGACCCCAGGCTACTAAGTCTGGGACCGAGTCCACTTCAATTCAGCATAGACCCCAGGCTACTAAGTCTGGGACCGAGTCCACTTCAATTCAGCATAGACCCCAGGCTACTAAGTCTGGGACCGAGTCCACTTCAATTCAGCATAGACCCCAGGCTACTAAGTCTGGGACCGAGTCCACTTCAATTCAGCATAGACCCCAGGCTACTAAGTCTGGGACCGAGTCCACTTCAATTCAGCATAGACCCCAGGCTACCCTACCTGTATACAGACAGGTTAGGGTCCATAGGTGTGTTTGTTGCCGTACCTTATTGGGTGCGTGGCTCCCACTGAACGCCTCTTTGTTAACTTCTGTTTGTTCTGACCTCACCTGTTACCCCCCCCCCCTCCTCCCCCCATGTTCTGACCTCACCTGTTACCCCCCCCCCACACCCTCCCCTCTGTAATGTATATTCATGTGTCCTCCAGGTGGGTTCGTGCCCCCTCCCATGCCTGCCTATCCGGTTCCCCAGCCAGAGCCTGGACACACTCCTCAACAGTGGAAGTACGTCTCTAAAGACTCCATATATATACTATAACAACGCAGGGAGGGGTGTGACAATCATTTTGAAGTGAGGGCCGCGACCACTTACGGACACGCGCGCACGTTCACGCACGCTATCACTCAGACACGGCTGTCACTGTTCGCTTTGTTTTGCAACCTGTCCAGCCTGTCTCAGTCACTGCAATAAGTATCAAGTATACAGTATATCTCTGTGCAAAGGTTGGTTATTGTTAGGACAAACGGGTGCTGTACTGTAGATATTGTTGTGATGATGTTTTATGTCATTGTTTTAGTATAATATTAATTATATGTTATTTTTCCAGTATTCCGTCTATCAGTGAAGACACGGCCCGCGAGGCCTTCGCCCTGTTTGCCTCCAGTCACTGTTGTTACAACAAGTCCCCTGCCAAGGATGGAGTTATCACCAACATGGAGGCCTTTAATACCTACAGGGTAAGATAAGATAAGGATGGAGTTATCACCAACATGGAGGCCTTTAATACCTACAGGGTAAGATAAGATAAGGATGGAGTTATCACCAACATGGAGGCCTTTAATACCTACAGGGTAAGATAAGATAAGGACGGAGTTATCACCAACATGGAGGCCTTTAATACCTACAGGGTAAGATAAGATAAGGACGGAGTTATCACCAACATGGAGGCCTTTAATACCTACAGGGTAAGATAAGATAAGGACGGAGTTATCACCAACATGGAGGCCTTTAATACCTACAGGGTAAGATAAGATAAGGACGGAGTTATCACCAACATGGAGGCCTTTAATACCTACAGGGTAAGATAAGATAAGGACGGAGTTATCACCAACATGGAGGCCTTTAATACCTATAGGGTAAGATAAGATAAGGACGGAGTTATCACCAACATGGAGGCCTTTAATACCTATAGGGTAAGATAAGATAAGGACGGAGTTATCACCAACATGGAGGCCTTTAATACCTACAGGGTAAGATAAGATAAGGACGGAGTTATCACCAACATGGAGGCCTTTAATACCTACAGGGTAAGATAAGATAAGGACGGAGTTATCACCAACATGGAGGCCTTTAATACCTACAGGGTAAGATAAGATAAGGACGGAGTTATCACCAACATGGAGGCCTTTAATACCTACAGGGTAAGATAAGATAAGGACGGAGTTATCACCAACATGGAGGCTTTCAACACTTACAGGGTAAGATAAGATAAGATAACCGACATGGGCAGGGCCGGCTGTAGCCTGGACCACTAGGGTGGGCAGGACGAATATATGCGGGTGCATCCCGCAAGAGATATTTAGCATTGATTAAAAGTAAAAAATCATAAATGAATGGAGAAAAAATATGAAAAAGGAAAGAATATACTGTGTATAAATTGAATTGAGAGTCTGTCCAGCGCTTCAGTGAGGTGCATAAAGTTAATGCGAGGCCAAAACAAATGTATTATGGAATACTGTAATCAAGTAATTGTTCATTTTTATTGACTGTCCACGTCAAACGGTGAATATCAGCAGTCAAGGGGCTTTTATTGCAGATGATTAAAGTGCAGTGTCCTTTGTCCTTTTGATAATCATGCTTTTATATTGTTTATGCAGTAGATATTAATCTGTCCAACAGCAACACAGTTCCCTAAAAGATGATCGTCCGTGCCAACTTTGACCATGCACTGATATTCACAGTTTGACGTAGGACAGTTAATAAAATTAACAATTACACTTCATTACAGTAGTTTGTACATACAAACACACACACACACACACACACACACACACACACACACACACACACACACACACACACACACACACACACACACACACACACACACACACACACACACACACACACACACTCCATAATCTTTCATTGGGTGGGCAGGACGCACGTTTGGTTGAGCTATGCCCACCCTTGCCCCCCCTTAGAACCGGCCTTGGACATGGTGGTTCATTACAGTAAGATAGTAGGCTAAAGGTATTGAAAATTGGAAGTTAAACATACTTCAACATGTACAGTACGTACTGCAAGTGCAGTATACTTGAGTATATGTACTTAGTTACTTTACGCAGCTGTGTGACTTCAAACTGATGACTCATCTTTTATTTTTTGTCTTTAACAGTTTCGTCTGGAAACGTTCAGCGAGGTGAGATCTTCAGGCTGGAGTCAGGAGCCATATAACGGTTAGTAGATTACTTTATCTATACTAACTATATCTATACTTAACTCACAGATCCATATCACGGTTAGTAGATGACTTTATCTATACTAACTATATCTATAGATCCATATCACGGTTAGTAGATTACTTTATCTATACTAACTATATCCATACTTAACTTACAGATCCATATCATATATATTTATATATCACTCATTCTTGAGATGAGGGACAAAAGTGGAAAAAACATGTCCCACACATAAGAGCCTTATCTATGTTAAAAATAAATTAATTCATAAAAATAAAAGCATTTGCAAAGTTATACAGTTGTGTATTCTTATGGCATTAATTTCATTATAATTCTTTTTCATATTCCATCTGAATTAGTTAAAAGCAGGCTCTGTACCCAACAATGCCTGTATTTAGCCTGTCCCCAGCAAGTGGTCACACTTTCAAACAATCACATAAATATACATACTAAATGAAAGTAGATTGTCAACAACATAGCAAACAATTTACACAGTTAATTTTATTTTCCAATAAGTGTCCCACGTCTCCGTCAACTCTGTCAGGTCAAGTCTTAAATTAATCAGAAAATATTGTCGACAGATTTAGTCTGAAGACTCCTGTTTGTTGCAACAGTGGAGCACCAGGGGCCTGTTTCACGAAACTTGGATTAGAGATTAAGCCGAGATTTAACACATATCCTGGTTTAATATATCCTGGATCAGCGATTAACCGGTTTCATGAAAATTGGTTAATCTTGCCAGATTAATTTAACCAGTTAACCTGGATATGTTGAGGCTTGATTCGGTTTCATGAAAGTGATGCTACATTAGTTACCATGGAAACGAATGCTTTGGACCTGCTCCGGACCAGGCTAACAGCAGGTTTAACCTAATCCTGATGTCTTTACTGTTCATTAAGCAGTCAAATTGATCACAAACCAATGATGATTTCCAGACTTATTCAATTATTATGGGTTTATGTTGCCTTATTTGTATCGGTCTGCATTAAAGGACTAATTTAAGCACTACAGTATATAAAATCAAATAACCAAAATATATAGGCTGCACAACATCATGACAGCTTGCTTTTGGTGAATGTTTGCTGTTTTGCTGTCATGCAAGTGCACGGTTAAGAAGAATTATTATATTATATTATATTAAAAAAATTGTAAAAGTGAAAACCACTAAATATTACCATTACTCATTGTTTTACAACATATTAAAATTGTAAAGTTTCACCCACTATTGAACCCATGACCCACAGTTCACCAGTCTGGCCCCTGTCTGGACAACAACCCCCTTCCCCAAAGGTAGCTCCCTCAGAGGAGGGAGTTATGGCTAAATATCACAATGCGACAATATCATTATGCTTACGATATTAAGAATTCTGTTTTAAGTTAATAGTAGTGGTAAAATGTAAACTATATTTTTGGGGTAGTTAATAATTCAGTCTATCCACTATTGAGATTATGTCGAAGCTTAAGTCCTTGTATCAGTAAATCTTGAATAGATTAATAAAGATACTGAGATATACAGAAGGGGGCAGTAATGCAACTATTAAGGATGCAAACGGCCAAGATTCGTGAAACAGGCCCCTGGTGTTCTTAGCAAGGCTCAGGCTTGTGGTCGGCTTGAAGGTTTCATAAGTGCACGTAATGTACGTGTGTCATTTCTGGTCAATAAGCATGATGTTCATCCTGCTCTGTCTGTGACCACATCCTCTGCTCTAGTGCTGCTGTCGTCTATGTGTCGATTAGTGACATGTCAGCTCTTCATATCTCTAAGTGTACATCATTATTAGTTATGATCAGTGACATGTCAGCTCTTCATATCTCTAAGGGTACATCATTATTAGTTATGATCAGTGACATGTCAGCTCTTCATATCTCTAAGGGTACATCATTATTAGTTATGATTAGTGACATGTCAGCTCTTCATATCTCTAAGTGTACATCATTATTAGTTATGATCAGTGACATGTCAGCTCTTCATATCTCTAAGGGTACATCATTATTAGTTATGATTAGTGACATGTCAGCTCTTCATATCTCCAAGTGTACATCATTATTAGTTATGATCAGTGACATGTCAGCTCTTCATATCTCTTAAGTGTACATCATCATGTGGTTTGGATGTATTTTCTAAGTGTACATCATCATGTGGTTTGGATGTATTCTCTAAGTGTACATCGTCATGTGGTTTGGATGTATTCTCTAAGTGTACATCATCATGTGGTTTGGATGTATTCTCTAAGTGTACATCGTCATGTGGTTTGGATGTATTCTCTAAGTGTACATCGTCATGTGGTTTGGATGTATTCTCTAAGTGTACATCGTCATGTGGTTTGGATGTATTCTCTAAGTGTACATCATCATGTGCTTTGGATGTATTCTCTAAGTGTACATCATCATGTGGTTTGGATGTATTCTCTAAGTGTACATCATCATGTGCTTTGGATGTATTCTCTAAGTGTACATCATCATGTGGTTTGGATGTATTCTCTAAGTGTACATCGTCATGTGGTTTGGATGTATTCTCTAAGTGTACATCGTCATGTGGTTTGGATGTATTCTCTAAGTGTACATCATCATGTGGTTTGGATGTATTCTCTAAGTGTACATCGTCATGTGGTTTGGATGTATTCTCTAAGTGTACATCATCATGTGGTTTGGATGTATTCTCTAAGTGTACATCATCATGTGGTTTGGATGTATTCTCTAAGTGTACATCGTCATGTGGTTTGGATGTATTCTCTAAGTGTACATCATCATGTGCTTTGGATGTATTCTCTAAGTGTACATCGTCATGTGGTTTGGATGTATTCTCTAAGTGTACATCGTCATGTGGTTTGGATGTATTCACACCTTTCTTGTTGACAAGAAGCTAAAGTTCCTCCTGCCCTAGTCATAGTGAGTGTTAACTCAACTGTCAGTATTTAGTCAACTGTCATTTCTGGAGAGGAGTGAATTAAATAATGAATGCATTACACTACAGTAAGGGTATGTTCACACTACCTATCTTATATGAACAAAACAATTAACAATTAATTATTTTTTTCTGCTTCGGCCATCATGATTCATGCAGTGGGATGGTTCTGTACACAGTGGGGACCTCATGTTTTTTTTTTTGTATTGTCTTGGTGTAATGTGCTCTGTGTTGTTTTTGATGTGGGTGTTGAACAGATTGTGAAGACGAATATCCTTCGGGACAATAAAGATTATTATTATACGCTGGCACGGCGCATAAACACATCAAACGGCGACATACGAAAACGAAAACTATTTGTGGCCATTTAGCATGCGTGAGTGCACTTAATTTGTTCACAAGCTACTGCTGTACCTGCCTGTCGGCCTACTTGGGAACGATACAATGTCCGTTGTCATAGCACCCGTTTTAACTATCTGTCTGTGTCCCTTTTGTGTCCATACTGTATATGGAGATCTCTGTGGTATGCACACACACACACACGCACACACACACACACACACACACACACACACACACACACACACACACACACACACACACACACACACACACACACACACACACACACACACACACACACACACACACACACACACACACACACACACACACACACACATCCTGTTCGAGATGGAAACATCAGTGGTCTTCGTCTGTGACGCAGGCAGGCAGGAAATCATACAAAAAATAATCTGATTTGAAAAAAGTTTTGTCCCTTATCTCAAGAATGAATGATATATCAACTACTTTATACATACTGGTTAGTAGATCACCTTAGATCTATATACAACATAATACTTTATACATACTGGTTAGTAGATCACCTTAGATCTATATACAACATACTGGTGTATTATGCATCCATCCATCCATCTTCAACCACTTATCCGTAGTCGGGTCGCAGGGGCAACAGCTCCACCAGAGAGCTCCAGACTTCCCTCTCCAGAGCAGCATTAGTAAATGGTGCATTTATATAGTGCCTTATCAAGGCACTTTATATAGATTGTACACCTGTCTCTCAGGTCGACACCTGGACCTGGTGGGATATAACATAATGTCTCTCAGGTCAACAGGTAGACGCTAACACCCAGCATCCTCCTGGACCGTGGGATATAACATAATGTCTCTCAGGTCAACAGGTAGACGCTAACACCCAGCATCCTCCTGGACCGTGGGATATAACATAATGTCTCTCAGGCCAACAGGTAGACGCTAACGCCCAGCATCCTCCTGGACCGTGGGATATAACATAATGTCTCTCAGGCCAACAGGTAGACGCTAACACCCAGCATCCTCCTGGACCGTGGGATATAACATAATGTCTCTCAGGCCAACAGGTAGACGCTAACACCCAGCATCCTCCTGGACCGTGGGATATAACATAATGTCTCTCAGGCCAACAGGTAGACGCTAACACCCAGCATCCTCCTGGACCGTGGGATATAACATAATGTCTCTCAGGCCAACAGGTAGACGCTAACACCCAGCATCCTCCTGGACCGTGGGATATAACATAATGTCGTCTCTCAGGTCAACAGGTAGACGCTAACGCCCAGCATCCTCCTGGACCGTGGGACATCGCTGCCAAAACGCCACAATTCTTCCACGACGACACGCAGGTCATCAAGGTCCCGTACACCTCCTCTGTGAAGGTAACGCAACGTCCTCATTCATTACATTAATTACAACACCATGTTTTACTTTGGAGGAGGGATAATACAATATATTATACAATATATATAATAATAATAATAATAATAATAATAATGATCATCATTTCATCCTCAGAACTGCCATGCCTGCATGGGGATGGGGCGGAGTCCCTGTGAACACTGTGCTGGTGCTGGGAACGTAAGTCACTTTATGAACACTGTGCTGGTGCTGGGAACGTAAGTCACTTTATGAACACTGTCCTGGTGCTGGGAACGTAAGTCACTTTATGAACACTGTGCTGGTGCTGGGAACGTAAGTCACTTTATGAACACTGTCCTGGTGCTGGGAACGTAAGTCACTTTATGAACACTGTCCTGGTGCTGGGAACGTAAGTCACTGTATGAACACTGTCCTGGTGCTGGGAACGTAAGTCACTTTATGAACACTGTGCTGGTGCTGGGAACGTAAGTCACTTTATGAACACTGTGCTGGTGCTGGGAACGTAAGTCACTGTATGAACACTGTCCTGGTGCTGGGAACGTAAGTCACTTTATGAACACTGTCCTGGTGCTGGGAACGTAAGTCACTTTATGAACACTGTGCTGGTGCTGGGAACGTAAGTCACTTTATGAACACTGTCCTGGTGCTGGGAACGTAAGTCACTGTATGAACACTGTCCTGGTGCTGGGAACGTAAGTCACTTTATGAACACTGTCCTGGTGCTGGGAACGTAAGTCACTTTATGAACACTGTGCTGGTGCTGGGAACGTAAGTCACTTTATGAACACTGTGCTGGTGCTGGGAACGTAAGTCACTGTATGAACACTGTCCTGGTGCTGGGAACGTAAGTCACTTTATGAACACTGTCCTGGTGCTGGGAACGTAAGTCACTTTATGAACACTGTGCTGGTGCTGGGAACGTAAGTCACTTTATGAACACTGTCCTGGTGCTGGGAACGTAAGTCACTTTATGAACACTGTGCTGGTGCTGGGAACGTAAGTCACTTTATGAACACTGTCCTGGTGCTGGGAACGTAAGTCACTTTATGAACACTGTCCTGGTGCTGGGAACGTAAGTCACTTTATGAACACTGTCCTGGTGCTGGGAACGTAAGTCACTTTATGAACACTGTCCTGGTGCTGGGAACGTAAGTCACTTTATGAACACTGTGCTGGTGCTGGGAACGTAAGTCACTTTATGAACACTGTCCTGGTGCTGGGAACGTAAGTCACTGTATGAACACTGTCCTGGTGCTGGGAACGTAAGTCACTTTATGAACACTGTCCTGGTGCTGGGAACGTAAGTCACTTTATGAACACTGTGCTGGTGCTGGGAACGTAAGTCACTTTATGAACACTGTCCTGGTGCTGGGAACGTAAGTCACTTTATGAACACTGTCCTGGTGCTGGGAACGTAAGTCACTTTATGAACACTGTCCTGGTGCTGGGAACGTAAGTCACTTTATGAACACTGTCCTGGTATTGGGAACGTAAGTCACTTTATGAACACTGTCCTGGTGCTGGGAACGTAATTCAATTTTAATTTTATTAAACGTAAGTGATTGATTGATTCATGTATTAACAAATTGGAGAATTACAGTACATTTCAAACACAACTGTTAACTGTGGGCGACACCATACAGTACTACACTTGTTTACAATAGGGCCCACCATATTCAATTCATCATAACAATTAAAGACGTACAAATATACTATATAGCAAAAAATATTTGCGTCTTTATATCTACAAATACACTGCGTAGCTTTGCATCTTTATATCTACAAATACACTGCGTAGCTTTGCATCTTTATATCTTTTGCCGCTGCCCGTGTGAACGCAGCATTGTGCTGTGTTGTTGTGAGGGCGAGGTACAAAGCCCAAGGATTAAGAGACAATTTGATTAGCAAATTCAAACTTCAAATTTTGAATTTCCATGGGAAAGACTCAGGTGACAGCATGCTGTTGTGAGGCTGAGACAATTTGCTAATCAAATTTGAAATCTAACTTGGAAGGCACTGATGGGTGGTTACCACAGCAACCGACAAAGATGTCTGATACACAGTAGGTTTCTCAAATCAGATTGGATGTCAACAAGTTGATAGGAATTTGTCTTGGTTCATACTCAACATATACAGACAACCATATATACACAAACAAGAAGGACAGTACAATACAAAAACAAAAACCAGCAGCATAGGAAATTACATTCAGTTTTTTTAAAGTGCTATATGCATATACTATGAGTTCAGATGTCTAATGGCTACGGGGTAAGTGCTATCCCTGAAGCGACATGTTGAGCTCTGGATACTTCTATATCTCCTGCCTGATGGGAGGAGATTGAAGAGGTGATGTGCAGGATGGGAGTTGTCTGCAATGATTTTATTTGCCTTCCTAATTATTCTGGTGGAATAGAGTGAGGAAAGTGTAGGGAGGCTGCATCCTATGTTTTTTGATGCGCGACGTACTACTCTTCCCAGCTTTGATTTGTCTTGAGAGGTTGTGTGACCAAACCAGACAAGCTTGCTGTTGTTAAAAACCGTAATGGTCCTTGTGGGAATGCAAACACTTTCACAGAAGTGAATATAGGATGTAACAGTGTCAGTGTACGTGTCAATATCCTGACCGTCAGCCCAGAGGTTAGTCCATTCTGTGGACTCCAAGCAGTCCTGTAATGTATCTATGGCTTGTGTAGACCATTTCCTACATAGTTTGACAGTTGGTTTTGCCACCTTTAGTTTCTGTCGATACTTAGGGACTAGTAGAATGGTGTTGTGGTCGGACTCACCGAGAGGAGCTCTAGCCACTGCATGATATGCCTCTGGGATGGTCGAAATCCAATGTGGTGTGAGAAACTAACTGGATTTGTAGTGTACGGCCGCAGTCCTAAACAAAGTCTTTGTGATTTGTCTGTGTCCATCATAAAGTGTGCTGGGTGTGATGTGTTATTGTGTGTCCAATAGAAAATGTGCTTGGTGTGATGTGTTATTCTGTGTCCATCATGAAGTGTGTTGGGTGTCATGTGTTATTGTGTGTCCATCAGAAAGTGTGCTGGGTGTGATGTGTTATTCTGTGTCCAATAGAAAATAGAAAATGTGCTGGGTGTGATGTGTTATTCTGTGTCCAATAGAAAATGTGCTGGGTGTGATGTGTTATTCTGTGTCCAATAGAAAATGTGCTGGGTGTGATGTGTTATTGTGTGTCCAATAGAAAATGTACTGGGTGTGATGTGTTATTCTGTGTCCAATAGAAAATGTGCTGGGTGTGCAACGGCTCTGGGTTCCGCATGCGAGACGAACGATGCACTCACTGCAGCGGGAGAGGGAGAGAGAAGTAGGTATTCTGACGAGCCGATCGATCGATCGCATCGATTAGATTAAAATGTTTGGCTTTTAATTAATCAGGTTGTTTAAGTTTAACTTGTGGGCGGCGTTGACTCAGGGGTAGAGTGATCGAATACTAGGAACCGTGAGGTTCCCGGTTCGATCCCTGTGGGCTCCCCCAGAGTTAGTGTGGAAGTGTCCTTGAGCAAGACTCTGAACCCCTGACTGCTCCTGATGTGCAGGTTGCCAGGTTGGTACCCTGGCGCGGCCAGACTCCTCATATGCGGGGAGGAAGCGTCTGGCCGCGCCAGGGTAGCTGGTTGGTGCCTTGCATGGTTTCCTCCACCATCGGTGTGTGAATTAGAGTTCTCATCGGTCCCGGCCCGACCCGACTAATTGGCATATATTTTAGGCCCGACCCGGCCCTAAAAAGTCGGGTCGTGCCTGGTCGGGTTTGTGCAGAATTTCAGAACTCTACACAGAGTAACAGTGAAACACCCAGTCAGCACCATCTTCATAACAGATAAATAGTGAAACAGACAGAACAGAACTATTATTTTTATATATGTATATATATGTTTTCATGGAGCCCGAGGCCAGGCCCGGCCCTAAAACGTCGGGTCGGGCAGAGTTTGAGAACTCTAGTGTGAATGGGTGAATGTAATCTATGTAAAGGTGTGTGAATGCAGTGGTCAGTGGTGTGTAATAACAGCATTAATGTGTTCCAGCGCCACCTGGTGTCAGTGGTGTGTAATAACAGCATTAATGTGTTCCAGCTGCACCTGGTGTCACGGCCATGGGTCCAAAGAATGTAACACCTGCCGAGGAAAACGACAACTGTTGGTCTTCATCAAACTGACCATAACATGGTAAAACTACCACTCAAACTACCCCTCAAATACCCCTCAAACTACCCCTCAAATACCCCTAGAACCCTAATTGCTCCCGATGTGCTAGTTGGTGCCTTGCATGGTTTCCGCTGCCATCGGTGTATGAATGGGTGAATGTAATGCACAATCTATGTAAAGCGCCTTGGATAAAGGCGCTATATAAATGCACCATTTACCATTTACCATTTAACCCTAAACTACCCCTTACCATCACATGGTAAAAACTACCCCTGACCATCACAATTTACTGTTTACAATTTATGATGTAGGCGCATTTATCAGATGTTCGTGGGGTGAATAAAGAGCCCTTGTGAACATCAGTTGGAGCGTTGTCTATTCTGCATCAGAAGAAGAAATTGTTTAGGAGCAGTTTATTTATCATTTATTTGTGGCGGTTCATACGTTTTGTAGGTTGGCGCCGGTTCCCATGCGGACACAGAGTTTAGATCGGCATAGGGCCTAGGGCATAGGGCCTCTGGGCATAGGGCCTAGGGCATAGGGCATAGGGCATAGGGCATAGGGCATAGGGCCTAGGGCCTAGGGCATAGGGCATAGGACTGTCTAAAAAGGACGAGACGCGAAGACAACATGGCGTCGTACGGGCGACGCCACGTTGCTCCATGGAAGGACAGAAACATGCGCAGTGGGCTACATGCAGCCAACACTTCCTCCTTCAGCTTCCTTGGTCTCAACTGCGCATGTTTCTTTCCTTCCATGGAGCACCATGGAGCAACATGGCGGCGCCCTTACGGTCTCTCCGCGTCCCGTCCTCTTTAGACAGTCCTTGGTTGTGGGGCAAGTATAGGACCCTAGGAGGATCACTTTGCTAGAGTGACATGATGAGCTTGTAGCCTAAACGGTGACCTTCTCCATGCTATTTCACTACTTTAATGGTGCAGAATTGTTCGGTTCATACTTTATTGTCATACTTTATTGACTGGACAATCACGTTTCAAGAAAATGTGCAGTGACGGCGCTGCCGTGGATGCATAACAGCCAAGCACTGGTCATTTAATTAAGCCACATACACATTTATATAATCAATGAGGTTTCTATTTTAATTGGGTGTCTAGCTGGTCATGTCATGATTTAATTTATATATTTATATATCACTATTAGTATAATTGTAATCCATCTACAACCTAGTAGTGAGCTTGAAGATCAGCTATTTAACAGATTTAAGAGTTAAAATCCATCCGATCTACATTGCATTGTGTCTTGTTAAAGTGTTCATGCTCAGTTTGAGCACAGCACAATATTATATAAAACATGTTTTAATGTTTTCAAGAAGAACTATACAGATGACTGTGTGGTAGTCCAGTATGTTAATGTTTATATGGTTATATTTTAACAGAAAGAACAATACAGATGACTATGTTAATGTTTATATGGTTATATTTTAACAGTCCAGTATGTTAATGTTTATATGGTTATATTTTAACAGTCCAGTATGTTAATGTTTATATGGTTATATTTTAACAGTCCAGTATGTTAATGTTTATATGGTTATATTTTAACAGTCCAGTATGTTAATGTTTATATTTTAACAGTCCAGTATGTTAATGTTTGTACGGTTATATTTTAACAGTCCAGTATGTTAATGTTTATACGGTTATATTTTAACAGTCCAGTATGTTAATGTTTATATGGTTATATTTTAACAGTCCAGTATGTTAATGTTTATATGGTTATATTTTAACAGTCCAGTATGTTAATGTTTATATGGTTATATTTTAACAGTCCAGTATGTTAATGTTTATATGGTTATATTTTAACAGTCCAGTATGTTAATGTTTATATTTTAACAGTCCAGTATGTTAATGTTTATACGGTTATATTTTAACAGGACGAACAATAAAGATGACTACGTGGTGGAACAGTCCAGCGGTCTGCAGGTCGATAACCTCAGCAAGGTGTCTGGAAAGGAGATGTTCAGAGACGCACAATACCTGGTGAGAGAATGGAAGAGAGACACTCACTACCTACTGGGGAGAGAATGATCGAGAGACCCTAACCCTTTTATAGTACCTTTAGTATATTAGGCCTAACTTGAAGCTGGAATATATATCTATATAATTAAACTATGAGTATAAACTATACACTATATATACTATACACTAATACTATACAATATATATACTAAGGTTAGTGTGTTGGGTGTTATGTGTTATTGTGTGTCCATCAGAAAGTGTGTTGGGTGTGATGTGTTATTCTGTGTCCATCATGAAGTGTGTTGGGTGTCATGTGTTATTGTGTGTCCATCAGAAAGTGTGCTGGGTGTGAAAAGGTTACACTATATATCTATATAGCAAAATATCCCAAAAGTGGCGTAAACATTTGTCGCTTCCAGCCTGCATGCTCTATGACGAGACGTTGCCTGTCAACTGTAAGTTACATAAGTTGAGCCTCTGCATACAGTACGCCTATAAGGCAGTCGAGGCTAGGGGAAGTGCAGCATGTTATGGCATATATATATGTTTATATATTATTTATAGGTATCCGGAGAACTCGCCAGTTTACCAACTCGCCGCGATTGCATTTTTTGAGAGAGAATAGTTTACACTCGCAGAGGTAGAAATGCTAAAGTTTAAACACCAAAGTAACGAAACGATGTAATTCATTAGTAAACAATTCCTGAATTGATAGGCCTACTTGTCATTGGTATTCACATACTCAACCTTTTATCATCGTCTAGCTGACCATTTAATTGCACAAAATACTTTGATCACTTTGGAAATGAACTATAACATCTGTGGGTTTGACATCCTACGCTGATAAAGACAGCATGTTAGCATAACGATGAAGACGTTGATTTCGCCGTGGCGACTTGGTAAACTGGCCAGTTCTCCGGTAGGCCTATTCATTATTCAGGTGTATCCTGTGATGGTATATATTTAAATATATTATATTTATTATTCAGGTGTGTCCAGTGATGGTATATATTTAAATATATTAATATTTATTATTCAGGTGTGTCCAGTGATGGTATATATTTAAATATATTATATTTATTATTCAGGTGTATCCAGTGATGGGTTTTCCTGACCCTCAAGTGGTTCGTGCTGCAGAGCGTCTGGTCAGCGAACACCAGGGGAAGTTCTCCCAGACGGGACGCATTCTACAACAGGTAATGACCAGTAAGACGCGCAAACGCGGGAAGCGAACGCAGCTCGTACATATTTGGGTTTTGGACGTATAGCTGTTTTGGGGACTCCTTATATGGTTATGGCTGAGTCATGGTGACACAAATCACTCAGCTCCAAATATGGGCACAAAAGCGGGACAGACAGACAGCTGCTTTGGGGACTCCTTATATGGTTATGGCTGAGTCATGGTGACACAAATCACTCAGCTCCATATATGGGCACAAAAGCGGGACAGACAGACACACAGACAGACACACACACACACACACACACACACACAGACATGATCTGCTAGGTCTCATAGTAAGTGCTCACTGCGTTCGCAACAACCCTATAACCCCTAACGCCCCCCTAAACCCTAACCCTAACCTAACCATTCATTCGTTTTAACCCCCATAAAATCTCACTAACATCATCTTTAAACTATGGGGGAAGAAACAGTCAAATTAACTTTAAAATAAACCTCTCTTTGTCTCCCAGCGTCAGACCATCGAGTTGATCCCCATCACCAAGGTGACCTACAGCTGGAAGGGCAGCACTCACGTTTACTACGTCTACGGGAATGAATTCAGAGTCAGCTCGGACAATTATCCAGCCACCTGCTGCTGTAGTGTCATGTAATTATACTGTAATATTACTGTACCCAGCTACGTGCTGTTGTGCTGTCATGTAATTATACTGTAATATTACTGTACCCAGCTACGTGCTGTTGTGCTGTCATGTAACTGTACAGACTCCTATACTACTGAATGTAACTATACTGCGGTATTGCAAGGTCAAAACAACAGAACAAAGCAATATAAAGCAATGATAAAATAAAAAGACAATATAAAACAACAATAGCACAGAGCAGGACATCAGAAGACGGGGAGATCAGGTAACATTTAAAGCAAGGGACAGGTGAGTTCTGAGGAGGGATTTAAAAGCCCCGATCGACTGGGCAGATCTAATGGGGAGGGGCATTATGGGGCAGATCTAATGGGGAGGGGCATTCTGGGGCAGATCTAATGGGGAGGGGCATTATGGGGCAGATCTAATGGGGAGGGGCATTCTGGGGCAGATATAATGGCGAGGGGCATTCTGGGGCAGATCTAATGGGGAGGGGCATTATGGGGCAGATCTAATGGGGAGGGGCATTCTGGGGCAGATCTAATGGGGAGGGGCATCAAATGTGAAAAGACTGTGTACAAATACAATCAATATGCCACTATTTTTAAAAATCCATTCTTATATTTGTCATTTTTTTCAAGAGTAATCAAGTGTTTAATTATATTATAAATGTATATGAGGCAGCAAGTGTTCTTTCTCACTTGTACATCTTGGGAAAGAAACTTTTTTTCTTTTTTTCCCCAGAAGTTATCAAGTGTTACAAAATACATCAATCAATATGCTACTATATTTAAATTGAGTGTTTTATATTATGCGTGCTTCTTGTATTTTTGCACTAAAGGTTTACAGAATTTATATACACATGAACTTGTAATTATAAAAGTAACACATCTTGACACAGTGACTGAAAATCTGACAATAAAAGGGAATCCATCAATGGTTTGTATTTTTACATTATTATTATTATTAATAATAATAAAGCTCCTCATATCACCACAGACATTATAAACGTTTTTAACAGTGATTTGCTTACACATAACAATATACAGTTTGTAGGCCTATAGTTTATGTTTATATTAAAACGGTTATAATTCATACTATGACATCCTACTGGTGTTTATATCATTATAACTAGAAAATAAATGTTGATTATAAACTCATCAACATGTACATCTATTATTAGTTTATTAACTAATAATAAATGTACATGTTGGTGAGTTTATTTAAACATCTTTATGCAGTAGAAAAAAAGGATAGAGAGTATATTTTAACCGTAGGACGGTGAAGCGGGCCGAAAAGAGCCGATGTTTGCGAGCTTGTAGATCGGCTATTTTCGACTACACGACGAGTCACGTGACTGTGTTTACATACAGCCGCTAGCTAGCTATCTTTGCCCAGCTAGCTTAGCTTACTAGCTTCTGAGATTTAATTTAATACAAAACAAGTTGTGTATTTATGTATTTGTTATGAAACCTGCTTTATTCGAATCGACAGTTTGTGTTAAATAATCTGACGTCCTTAAATACAACAATAAAACACGTGACACGTGACAATATCCATGAAGATACAAATAAAGCTAATCAATAACAATAACTAAAGCACACTGCGCATGCTCAGGACTCGCATGGGGCCGGTGGCGCGCACGCGCCGGAAACAGCCGATGGTCAGAGCTTGAAGCTCGGCTGTTTTCGGAACGCATGCGCAGAAACAGAGTCACAGAGTCACATTACACACAGTTGGTAAATTCACCACCAGATGGCGCTATTATCCAGATTTCAATAAACTTTGCGTCTCAGTGCAGCTCAAAGTAGAGGGACGGTAATGTAAATAGCCGCGACGCGTTGTGAGTTTGTAGTTCTGCTATTTTCGGCGCACGACACCACCATACGACGGTGTACAAATGCACCGGTGGAAATGTTTAACTTTAAACGCATGGATGTGAAGTAAATGATCTATAGTTGTTCTGTTAATTAATGGATTATTATTTTATAAATAATATTACATTAATATTTTCTGCTGTCACCCTAAACCCTACATCTCAGGAAGACAGAAACACATTATTTGTCTTGGGAGTAGCTTATAATCAAATGTGAAAATACTATGATCAATATGACACTATTCTGAAATTAATTATATAGGGCCTAGGCATAATTGTTAATTTTTCCGAGAGTAACAAGTGTTTAAATTATACCAAGATATGCTACTATTTTAAATACAGTTCTTTCAGACACGTTTTTGAAATTAGGCTAGGTGTTATAGGTCTATGTGTGCTTCTTGTATTTTTGCACTATTTTTGTCATTTAAACTATAGGGTTTACTGATTTTATAGAAACATGAACTTATTATTTTTTATTTTTAAAGGTTTCACATCTTGAAATGATGACTGAAAATCTATCAACAATAAAAGGGAATCTTCCTTTAATGTGTAAAGTTGTGAATAGCACTGGTATAGTGGCTTGCAACGTTTTTTGGGTCTTGTTTCTAAAGTGTAGGCTATAGTTGTTTATTTGGTCAATCCTATTAAATGTGATTTTCACAGGACAAAAACCACCTCGGTAGGATTGTGAGAACGGCTTCAAAGATAATAATAATAATAATAAACTTTATTTGTATAGCACCTTTCATACATAAATGTAGCTCAAAGTGCTTCACAGATAGCCGGAGTACATTTAAGTAGCCTGGATCAAGTCTTTAAAAAACAGGTGCTTAAGAAAGCCAAGTCCCATCCCCTCAGCTCTGAGTCTACATTTAGGCTGCTTCCTTCCGGCCTTTGCCTAAAAGTTCCAGGGGCCACAATAACAGGTATACATTCTCCTTCGTGCCTGACTGTGTCTATCCAGGCTTTAAATGCCGATAAGAGGAGGTAACTTTGTCGCATGTTATGAAATATTCCATTGCTACACTGATACATTGGACTGCCATCCTGTTTTTATTTTCTATATGTGTATACCATTATTTTTTTACTGTGTTTTATGTGATTCATGTGTCTGCCTGTTTATACTGTGTTTGTGATTCATGTGTCTGCCTGTTATGCTTTGCTGTTACACCAAATCACAAATAAATGAACCTGATGATGATCCCATTATCAGTTCCCACAAGTGTCGTCCACAGTTAACAGTTTTTGTATTGAGTTGTGCTTGAAATGTACTGTAATTCTCCATACTGTTAATAAATACTTCAATCAATCAATCAATCAATCAATCAGGGATCCCAGATTTGTGTTGTTAAAAACAATGTTTTTACACAATTATAACTTTTTTCCCCCCAAAGTGCTTTATTTTTTATGTTGGGCTTGTTTTTATAACCGTGATTGCTTATTTCTCTCAGACAACCTGGCAACACTGCCTCGTTGCGTCATCAACGATGGACTTATGCTTAGTGTTGCCATGTCTGCTTATTATAAGCGACTTTGCAGAAAGGGTACATTTCAAACGAAAGCACAGCTCAATACAAAACTATTAACTGTGGATTGATTGATTGATTGAAATCTTTATTAACAGTTTGCAGAATTACAGTACATTTCAAGCACAAACTCAATACAAAGACTGTTAACTGTGAGTGGACGACCCAATTAAGCCTTACACTTGTTTACAACAGGGTCCACATTGTTCAATTCACCATAAACTAAGCATTTCAATTAATCAGAACATTTAGAGACGTATGATGAATTCCTGTTCTGTTATTTGGCTAAATAGAAGTGTATAAAGTATTGAAATGTACTGTAATTCTGCAAACTGTTAATAAATACTTCAATCAATCAAAAATACATAGGAAATGTAAAGTTGCTTGGAAATATTGTTGGTTGCGTTTGGGGTTTCGTTTCTGAACTAAAATTTAAAGTGTATGTATTTAAATCAATGCTTAAACATCTTTACGTCAACATTCAAGGACCCATCTGCAATTACTTTGTGCCAGGGAACCCCATAACATAACACATTTATGTTGTTGTTGATGGTGAGCTTGTAGATCTGTTATTTTCAAATAGCCGATGAATATTACATCACATTTCACATGTTGTGCAGTGGCTTCGCTTTGCGCTTATGTCCGTCACAAAAAACCTAAAACCTGGCAACCCTCCGTCCGTCCGTCGCCTGGCCAGTGACGCGCAGTCGCAGAACGTGCTGCAGCTCGAGCTGCTTCCATGATGATAATAAACAAATAAACAAAACAACAGATTTATTATCTCTACAACCATCAACACTCTGCCTGCAGGAGCACCAGGCCACGGACACTGGGACACCTGCTCCCCCGGACAGAGGGCCTCAGTGGCGGGCGTTGAAGAGGCACACACAGCCCTGAGAGGAGCCAAGGTATGGTTGGCATGATGCTAACAGCTATAGCCTGTTCTGGTGAGGGGAAACAAGGTAAAGTTAGCATGATGCTAACAGCTATAGCCTGTTCTGGTGAGGGGAAACAAGGTAAGGTTAGCATGATGCTAACAGCCATAGCCTGTTCTTATGAGGGGAATACAAGGTAAAGTTACCATGATGCTAACAGCTATAGCCCGAATACATGGTATGGTTAGCCTGATGCTAACAGCTATAGCCTGTTCTTATGAGGGGAATACAAGGTAAAGTTAGCATGATGCTAACAGGCTAGCCTGCTCTGATGCTAGGGATACAGGAGAGAGGTACTGTCTGGGCATCTATCTGGGCTGTCTGTCTGTGACTCTGTGTCTGTGACTCTGTCTGTCTCTACCTTCATGGAGAACACTGGCTTATTTGGCCATAAAACAGAGGTTTTCAACCCTTTTCACATTAAGGTCCATTAATTATTTATTCAGCATTTGAGCCACGGACCACCATTTGATTATTGATGACATTTAGCCTCTCAGACCCATTTGAGCCACTGACCACCATTTGATGATTGATTGATTGATTGAAATATTTATTAACAGTTTGTAGAATTACAGTACATTTCAAGCACAAACTCAATACAAAGACTGTTAACTGTGAGTGGACGACACCATAAAGCATTACACTTGTTTACAAGAGGGTCCACCTTGTTCAATTCATCAAAACATTTAGAGATGTACAAATAGACACTTTCTATATAGTCAAAGAACAGAACAGGACTTCGTCATAAAGGAGGTAAAAAGGGAAAAGAAACATATACAGTGAGGGGGAAAAAAGGTGTGGGCGGTGTGGGGGGGAATTCAGATTTTCCGGGGGCCAGTTTCGAATTGCAGCCGTCCGTAGGTGCCCTTTGAGAGCTGTTTTGAAGGAGTCACGGAATTCACATGTCTTAATGACTGTTGATAGGGCGTTCCACATTTTGGTGGCATAGGAGCGAAAATAATTTAGTCCCTTGTTTGTGCGCGTGACATTTAGCCTCTCGGAGGCAAGACTATAATCATATTGTCGTTGGATTAGATTTAGATTCTGTCCACAGTTCCATGCTGTATTGACTGTTGGTACCATTAGGAGAGAAACAGGCAAACGATGATCAAAATAACAATTATTCTACATTCTCCCATTCTAGTAAAATAACAGATGTTTAACAATAATGTAAGTCTTGAGAGTGTAACATGAAACCAAATGGACCCGTAAGAGTTAAACATCTATGAGGGTCCACTTGGTTTACGCCCCAAACAGAAGTGGATAAACAGGTCTGGCAACACACTGGGCACACTAACGCTCACCATTACGCCGCACAGTTCATTGTGACGGATTAATAACATGTTTCTAACCCTCCATAGGCTTTTCAAAAAGTATTTATTTAAAGACGGTTACGCCGCGGACAAAGCCAACTCAGATCGTGACAAATCATGACAATGAGCACAATGTTTTGGGGCCGATCAAATAATTTATAAGACGAAAAACAAAACAAATAGTGTTGTCTCCTGACTTTATTTTCTTCTTTCTAATGATTTGATCGGCCCAAAATATTGTGTTCGTTGTCATGATTTGTCACGATCCGAGTTGGCTTTGTCCGCGGCGTAACCGTCTTTAAATAAATACTTTTTGAAAAGCCTGATGATTGACACAGGGGTGAAAAATGGGTTACAAAATCGTGGGATAAAAAAAATATAAAAAGAAATTGCCCCTAATTTTCTCGATTAAAAAAATAAATAGTAGACCTACAAGCTCGTAGCGTCATAGCCGTCATAGCGCGGGCACTCTCGGTGCCGCGCTATGAGCTTGTAGATCTGCTCTTTTTCAACAGCTAAATAATAACATACCGGTAATGTGTATAACACCAACAGGGGTTCCCGCCATGAATGGGTTAATACATTCATACTAGAAAGAATAACAATAATTAGTGATAAAATAGCGCCATTTGTCAGTGACATCATCGATGGGGGAAATGTACCACCGAGGTGCAGTTCCTTTGGTGCCCACTAGTAGTCTCCTCTGAGTGAAGTCTGGACCAACATGTGTGTATTCTGTCTCTATGGAATGTGTGTGATGCTGTTTTATGTAAACGTGCTGGTGAAGGTGGTGGTTTTAGTGTTTCTCTAAACACTGGTTGTGATGTGAAGGTGGTGGTTTTAGTGGCTCTCTAGACACTCTGGTTGTGATGTGAAAGTGGTGGTTTTAGTGGCTCTCTAGACACTGGTTGTGATGTGAAAGTGGTGGTTTTAGTGGCTCTCTAGACACTCTGGTTGTGATGTGAAGGTGGTGGTTTTAGTGGCTCTCTAGACACTAAGGTTGGGCGATATGCCAATTTTTTTCAATCGCCCATCGTCTGACCAAGAATCGGCGATTAACGATGTATTCGTGTCATAAAAGTAAAGTGAGAACAGCTCACTGCAGGTCGCAAAAAGCCAGATCTACAAGCTCTCAAGGCGCCGCGTCCTGCCTGTTTTTGCTGCTCTGTTCGCTACGCGTTGAGAGCTTGTAGATCCGTCTGTTTTTGCAGCACAACTGCGCAGCCATGGGGTAACAAAATAAGAAATAAGTTTAGATGAAGTGAAGTTGGAACGGACAAGCAGCTGCAAGCTAAGCTAACGTCACAACCACTGGCTGGTGACAGTGTTATTTGTCGCAGGCAGCAACCTGCCTGCCCTAGTAACTTCTCCTGGAGAAGTCTTGCCTCCCCGCACCGGCGTCGGAGGCTCACTCAGAGGGGCGCCCACATGCTGCTGCTGATCCACAGGTTCTCAAGGCGCCGCGTCCTGCCTGTTTCTGCAGCACCGTTCGCTACGCGTTGAGAGCTTGTAGATCTGTCTATTTTTGCAGCGCTGGTGTCGGGGTTCGTTCACGTTGTCAATAAAAAAATAACTTGGATTACAGGCGGAGATGAAGTTCAGTGGGTTGAATCAGTAGCTACACGCTAAGCTAACGCTAACGATCCCCAAGCCTATACAGTATAGGCTCAGGGATCGTTAGCTTAGCGTGTAGCTAATGATTCAACCCACTGAACTTCATCTATACTAACAACACTACCAGCCTGTTTTCTTTCCCGACTTCACGGGTGGCGTATTGGGATTGTACGGAGACACGAGACAGCAGTGTGCATTCTGTTGTGACTGTATATTATTAAACTGCATGGTTCTGGACTCCGGAGCGTAAACAACATGTAGGCTACAGTACAGTAACAGTAGCCTTCCTCGGCTTGGTCCCTCGGCTCACACTGTGAGTCACTGAGAGCAACTGAGCATCACGGCTGCGGGGACATAGGCGGCGGGTGCGTTTTACCTTTGGGTAGGCTATAGAATTGCGTTGGGGGGTGACTCTCGCCGCCGCGGATTTATTTATTTATTTATTTCCCAGATGGTCTAAAAATGAGTTATTTTAATAGCATACTTTTACCAATGAATTAGCCTATACACAGACAACGACTTTTGGACGTCTTTTTCTCAAGTCTCGAGTCAGTCAGTAGATTACCCGGCGGTGTTGCTGCCCCTCCGGGAGTCGCGGCTCATGGCTCTTCACAGACGGCACAGAGACAGCAGTCACTCCGCTGAACGTGTCAGTGTTGCTGCAGTGGTGTGAACTGTGAACCGTGCGGGCACTGAGTTCTGACAGCCGACTCACAGCTTCTTCTTCTGAATTAGGCTACTTTATCTTTGCCTTGAAAAATACATTTTGCGTTTTCCTGTTTCCCAAAACAAACCAGCGCGCGCTACTCTTTGCTACAAAGCGACTGGAAGGACGAGGTTTACAGACATACCAACAGTAGTCAATCATATGCTGATTAGGCCAGTTGCTGTATAGTGTATAGCCTATATCCGATCAGCGATCACCAGGGGGCAGCGACAACACACACACACACACACACACACACACACACACACAATAGCCTTCTATAATGCTGCGCACATATATTATATATATTTAAAAAAATACCCAGCATAATTTTTGGGAAGGCTAAGCCTTCCCTAGCCTTATGCACCCGCCGCCTATGTGCGGGGACCATACCATTATAACTGCCGCTGTTACTACTTTCCTGGCCCAAATTGATTCACATGTTGCTCACACTTTAAAGGTTAAAAATCGTCCCGAAAAATCGCCTAATAAAAATATTCGGCGATTGGATTTGTATATTCGCGATTGACGATGTATTCGTATCGTCACCCAACCCTACTAGAGACTCTGGGTGAAGGTGGTGGTTTTAGTGGCTCTCTAGACACTCTGGTTGTGAAGGTGGTGGTTTTAGTGGCTCTCTAGACACTCTGGTTGTGAAGGTGGTGGTTTTAGTGGCTCTTGTAGCCTGGGGTCCACCTATGCTTTCTATGGCAGAGGCAGCTCCCGGCAGGATCCGCCGGGATAATCTAGACACAGCTGCGCAACATGAGACTTATTAATTAGAGCGACAGAGACATGCGGCCCCCAGCTTCACTTAATGTGGCCCTCAGGTTAATAATCAACTGGGGGCCCGGGGGCCACATGAGGCCCACCTTCACTTAATGGGGCCCTCAGGTTAATAATCAACTGGTCGCCCGGGGGCCACATGAGGCCCCCACCTTCACTTAATGTGGCCCTCAGGTTAATAATCAACTGGTGGCCCGGGGGCCACATGAGGCCCCCACCTTCACTTAATGGGGCCCTCAGGTTAATAATCAACTGGTGGCCCGGCGGCCACATGAGGCCCCCACCTTCACTTAATGTGGCCCTCAGGTTAATATCAACTGGTGGCCCGGGGGCCACATGAGGCCCCCAGCTTCACTTAATGTGGCCCTCAGGTTAATATCAACTGGTGGCCCGGGGGCCACATGAGGCCCCCACCTTCACTTAATGTGGCCCTGAGGTTAATAATCAACTGGCGGCCTGGGGGCCACATGCGCCCCCCACCTTCACTTAATGTGGCCCTCAGGTTAATATCACAATACTGATATTATTATTGATTTGTAAACATGACCCGCTTTAATTACTTCAGTTAAAATGAGTAGCTTAATGACCTATGGCCTCTGACCTATGACCTATGGCCCTCTTAATGACCTATGGCCCTCTCCATGTCGAAGTTGCCCACCTTGAGGTAAAATGTAAACACAAGCCAGCATGGTGATTGGCGATGAGTGACGGCTGGTTCTGGATGTCGTCATGCTGTGATTGGTTCAGGGAGGCTAGTAGAGTCGTCCTCAGGCTGTGATTGGTTCAGGGAGGCTAGTAGAGACGTCCTCAGGCTGTGATTGGTTCTGGGAGGCTAGTAGAGACGTCCTCAGGCTGTGATTGGTTCAGGGAGGCTAGTAGAGTCGTCCTCAGGCTGTGATTGGGTATTTCAACTCAAGCTGGCTTGGTTTCAGTTATCCATCCATCCATCTTCAACCGCTTATCCGTAGTCGGGTCGCGGGGGGCAACAGCTCCACCAGAGCGCTCCAGACTTCCCTCTCCAGAGCAATCGTATTGTTTTAAACGTGTCATGGCGTCAGTATGTTATTAATATAAATCTTATTGTTTTAAAGGTGTCATGGCGTCAGTATGTTATTAATATAAATCGTATTGTTTTAAAGGTGTCATGGCGTCAGTATGTTATTAATATAAATCTTATTGTTTTAAAGGTGTCATGGCGTCAGTATGTTATTAATATAAATCTTATTGTTTTAAAGGTGTCATGGCGTCAGTATGTTATTAATATAAATCTTATTGTTTTAAAGGTGTCATGGCGTCAGTATGTTATTAATATAAATCGTATTGTTTTAAAGGTGTCATGGCGTCAGTATGTTATTAATATAAATCTTATTGTTTTAAAGGTGTCATGGCGTCAGTATGTTATTAATATAAATCTTATTGTTTTAAAGGTGTCATGGCGTCAGTATGTTATTAATATAAATCGTATTGTTTTAAAGGTGTCATGGCGTCAGTATGTTATTAATATAAATCTTATTGTTTTAAAGGTGTCATGGCGTCAGTATGTTATTAATATAAATCGTATTGTTTTAAAGGTGTCATGGCGTCAGTATGTTATTAATATAAATCTTATTGTTTTAAAGGTGTCATGGCGTCAGTATGTTATTAATATAAATCGTATTGTTTTAAAGGTGTCATGGCGTCAGTATGTTATTAATATAAATCTTATTGTTTTAAAGGTGTCATGGCGTCAGTATGTTATTAATATAAATCTTATTGTTTTATAGGTGTCATGGCGTCAGTATGTTATTAATATAAATCTTATTGTTTTAAAGGTGTCATGGCGTCAGCCTCTGCCAGCGTGGATTCCAAGGCAGAGCTGACAGCTCTTCTAGAGCAGTGGGAGAAGGAACAGCAGGGAAGCACCTCTGAGCTCAAAGACATCCTCACCAAGTAAGAGTTAATATAAACAGAAAATCAATTTTTTCATTTTTCAGAAATTGAAAAAAATAAACTTATATTTTTTAAACAAAGCAATACTGCCTCATCAAAGTTGGTATTGTGACTTTGTATATTATCATATACTTGCATGTGTCATTATATTATCACCACTTTACCTGAATACAGCTCAAGTGGAGTTAGGTGGTTTTCTCTGTCAAGATAGTTCTTATCAATGATGTGTAATATATTGTATAACTCATATTTCATACATCATGTGTAATATATTATATAACTCATATTTCATATATCATGTGTAATATATTGTATAACTCATATTTCATATATAATGTGTAATATATTCATATATTCATAGGATCTCTGAGCTGGTGGAGAGAGAGACTGAGGAATACCACAAGGCTGATCCTGACCCCTTTGATGACCGACATCCTGGTACAAGAATTACCATAATTAATATTCATGACATCCTGGTACAAGAATTACCATAATTAATATTCATGACACCCTGGTACAATAATTACCATAATTAATATTCATGACATCCTGGTACAATAATTACCATAATTAATATACATGACATCCGGGTACAATAATTACCATAATTAATATTCATGACATCCTGGCACAGTAATTACCATAATTAATATTCATGACATCCTTGTA